>NC_139231.1:28747225-28889725 GCF_977018435.1 Lepisma saccharinum | reverse complement strand
CTGCCGGCCCACATGGCGGAGTGGTTAGCACATCGCGCTACCACGCCAGGGGTCCTGGATTCGAATTCCCAGCCTGGGTATGGAAGTTTCTGAGTGTTCATTCATCAATTTCATCATGCCATCACTCACCCCCATCTTCGAAAATTAGGCAAAAGTGGCACAAAAAGCGAAGTAAAATAAAGCAAATCAATCAATCAATAACCTTCATTACTTTCTGTTGCTCTCTTCCTCGTAGCTTCTCCATATTTATTTGAAACAAAACACAATCATAAGAGTCCAAGTCTCGCTGATAGTAAAAATTGTCCGATACCACCCGGGAACTATTTGTCCGATATCATCCGAACCACACGTCATCAAAAATCAACTACAAAACGAGCATTAGTAAAACTTGGAGGATTTTAAACATACAGCTTACAGGGTAATATGTAATGTTTGCAATAGTGAACTTAAAACCTAGTTACACTTATTACAAATGAAGTTACTAGTTGAAATTAACGTGCAGCAAGAAACACGAAAAACTTTAAAAAATGTACCACGGATCACAAACGGCACAGTGTATACTTCCAATATGGCGAAGTCCCACCTCTCTTTATTCAGTGAGCACGCCAGTTGCATGACAGATGCTGTCTCAAGCGGCAAATGCTTCAAACAACTCTTGTCCGATACCAGCCGCTGTCCGATACTCCCCGACCTTCCCATAGTCGCCACTATATTTAGAGGGCGCCGATATGTTTACTATTTCGAACTTTTTAATTATTTTTTTTTACTTGTTTGGCGCCCTATCAACCGTCCTCTTCGTCCTTCCCTACCTACGGCTCTGGTTCATCAGGACAATACTTAAACAATTGCAGTAAGAAAAAATCACAATAAGTCACTGTTTAACCACAGATCGAGGAATCACATATTTGCTTATCACTAGTTCCATGTAAACAGAATTTAAAACGCCGTTTGCAGTTAATTGGATGACATTCCAGTATTCATAAACTCTCAACAATCCATTGAGGATTAAAGTTTGCCTGGCGGTAAAGAATATTCGTGGTTGATATGCATAGTCAACTTTGTTATCGTGCTTAGAACTGTGGAATAAGTAAAGCATATGACACTCTACTACAGAGAAAATACTCTTGTATAAGAAGTTACAAATAAAGAAGTTAGATGACTTTGTTCTGTTAACGTGGTCACAGTTTATGTAAATTATATCTTGCGTCATCTAGCGTTGAGTAGAGAACTTAATCTGGAATGTAATGTGGAACACTATATTTACAGCAATTATCGGAGGTAAAATGTGTGTTGCTTTGCCTCCACTCCCCTTCTGAACTAGAGATTATAATTTTAAAGTTTATTAACAAAATTGTACACCACGCAATTCTCTAAACTTACTGTGAATTTAGTTTCTTATGCTCCACAAGGGATGCCTCGTCGGTAAGAACCCAAATATCAAACTCTCCTCCAAGTAGTAGAATCCCGGACTGCATTCTTACAGACTAACGAGGCTCTGGTGCATGGATTCATAGCCAGTGTAATCCTTTGTGTTCGTGATTGTCATTTCATTATATTCATCTTATCACTTTTCATCTCCATCTTCGTGATTAGTCAAAAGGGGCAGAGAAGCTAAGTAAAATAAAACAAATGAATCAATTATGCTCCACAAAAGTAGCCTAAACAGTGATTTGAAAATATCAGCAGCATTTGTAATTTTCACAACATAAAAAAAAAATCGTTCACCGACTTGTAATGCTTTGACAGATTTTACTGGTATGAAATATTAATAACCACGTCAGCCATCCAAGGTATCTAGAAGATATATGAATTTCAGCTTAAAACGTCTAAATTTGTCGCGAATATCGTGGTTTGGTCCACTCCCCGCGCCTCCTACGATAGACCTACACTAGATTACAAGGATTTTAGGTCTGTTAGAAAATTTAAACTGGAATAATAACCATAAAATAGTTTAGAATTTCGTTTATTTTTTATCAGAAATGTAGTATAAACAAATATGAGCAAAATTTGAAGTTTTCCTAAGATAAGAGATTTTTTCTTTTTTATGTCATTTTGAAAAATGTGATCCAATTATGCTCAATTTCATTACTGTTTCAGTTATTCGAAATATTTAACATCTATGCAGATTTCAGCTAAATTGCACTTAATTTTTAGCAGTTATGGCTGCCTTAATATTTATTATAGTTTCTCGCTACAATGGACATTTTCGTTAGAAGTCCCTTGATCTTCAAAGCCAGAATTACAAGAATATCCTGTTAGCCCTTATATTTATTTGCATTACCTTTAAATTGCAATTCACAACTATATATTTATTAACTATAACCCCCCGACTAATGGGAGAGTATTAAGAACTCTTAAAAAGATTTACAGTTTATCACCTACCATTCAGCCATCCCACTACTTAAATAAATATATAACCCCGTGGCGCAACAGCCCATTGAGGGCCCGGGCCTGACTGCCGGTCTCACTCACTCACCCGAGGTGGGAGATCATCCGACCAGTTATGGAGTGACGTGTGGTCAGCGCGACGAACCCCCAGTCGTTGCAGGTTTTCATGGCCGGGTTATGCTACTCATTCGTAGCTCCCCAATTTCCTCACGATGATGGGTGGCCACCGGCTCCATACACAGGCCGAAATATCACGAGAGAAGTTGTTAAGCTTCCCCTAAGAGACGCGAACCTGCGCGTGTCCCGTAGCCGAAGCCCAAAGCATAACGACTTAGACAGCGCCGAACATCCCACTTCTTGCAACGATGATTATTTTCTACTAACCATAACATACTTAATTTTTGGAGTATAATCAGAAATGGCAGAAACATCATTAACTATTTTTATTCGAATAGAATTTCAACAACAATTTAAAGAACATTTTCAAAGAATATTTCACTATTCGACAGTAAAGTAGTAATTTGTTCTAAAGTAATGTTCGGTGCATTTTATATGATGCTGAGAACAATCCGAAATGATGTCTTATTTCGGAGTAGAATTTAATCCCTACTTCAAAGAATTTTTCATGTTTGGAAACTTTCATGCTATTTTATGAATTGCATTATTTTAATCTACTTCGCAACTTAGTTTTCTCCTATCATAACGTCCTTTAAACATTGTTTTGATTTGCCTAATTTAATTAGGGCTGACAGAACACATAAAAGAGAAATAGATAAATATACCGTTTGCTGGAATATATTCAGCAGACGCCATCTTTGAAAATGGCTGCTATAGTCATTATATATGCTAATATAGTCATAATTCTGCACTCAGTGTAAATTACTGTGGAGATTCATCTTTAATATACTAAAAAGCACCAAAAATTTCACGTCTGCGTCGATCATACATGGTGGATTGAGAATGGCTAGTAGAAAACTACACCTAAGAAGATTTATCCTGCTGCAGTTTCCGCCACAAGGTGTTCTGTCGACTGCTTGAAAATCTTGCCAAATATCACTTATCGGCTGGAGACAGCACGTGCTCTACTCTCCGCCAATCAAAGTTCGCCGTGCGTTTTGCGAGGGGAATTTGAACTCTTGTTTGCCACATTCACAGAGGCGGAGAGGATGCAGCCGAAACATAGGGAGTAGGTATTTCAGATTTAGAGCAGAAAAGAAGCCATCGTGAAGCAGCATAGTCAGTCGCCATGTTTGCATGAAATATTTTGGCAACCGCCTGCAGATCTCTTAGGCCAGCCGTACACCGTGTCCGACACGACACGACGAGTCATATTTGTTGCAAACCGACCCAGGGAAGGTTTAACATAAGGTTCTTATGGACTGCCGCACACCAAACGAAGCATTTGACTCTAGTCACCTCGAGGCTCGAGTCACGTTGCGAAGGTTTGCGACAAAACAACAAATGTATGGGAAATTTGGTATTTCAACGAGCAGCTTGACAAAACGACCTGCGCATGCGTGAATCAATTCAATTCAGCCACAGACCACTAATTACAGACCGGAAGTATCATGGCAGCGATATTTCTATTTAATTGCAAATTGATTATTAGAGCCCGGATTTTAGGCAAAATGCCTATTCGTTTCTGACGTTGGTAGACAAAAATTGAACACAAAAGTACACCGATCCGAAGGTTCTTAACATTCTGAACAATACTTTATGTTGCCTTTTTTTTTTTGCCTATTTCACCTTACGCTGCCTTTTTCAAACATTTTTGCCTTTTTATGCCTCTTTTGTCATACCTACAAAGCATTTTTTTAAATTATATTTATCTTCTTCTATTTGATTTCGTTTTTCAATAACCCTTGTTATTCAAATTATTATTTGTAAATACATTTTTAAAGATTTAAGAAAAATTTAAGTCCTTCTCTTCAATTTTTAATGCCTCTTCTTCAATTTTCACTGCCTCTTTCTGAAACTTGACTGCCTTTTTTTCGACATACACTGCCATTTTTTTTTCAATTTTTCGTTGCCTTTTTGCCTGACATTTTTAATACTTTTCAGTGCCTGAACATCCCGGCTCTAGTGATTATATTCTGACATAGGGGATCGTCGAAACAGAAAATCTGGATGACCAGATTAATGTTGGTGCAAAAAATGTTTGTGTTCAACCTGCGCGAAGTACGACATTTAACAATTTGTGAACCTGGGTGATTGCTAATGCTGATTACATGATTTTTCTTGCATCTTTACGGGGTACGGTTTTAGAAGCGATATCGGGCGGGGCCACGCAGAGCCTGTCCGTGGTGATCAGCCAATTGCAGGAGTGCAACGAAACTGCGGCGTGCAAATTAAATACTTTATTCTGCATTCTTCTTGCACGCAAGAAGTTTTCATAATACTCGCCACTTTAAGGTTAATCATAAGATATGGCAAGACATTTTGAACCTGACTGTCCAAGTCCCATAAATTTTCGCCGCCTACAGCCGGAGTTATCGTTTCTTAAAGAAACACAACAGAGGGAAGCAACATATCTCAACACACGCACAATGACCCTTTCATATTCGTCCCTTCTGTTTTTTCGTTGCTATCGCGTTAACACAGCTGGGAGTTGTGTTTTGTAAAAACAATGGGTGTTAAATTCGTCTGGATATACACAATAACCCTTCATTGTCGTGGGCGTTCTCGAACATTGAGACTTGCGAGCAGGGTTGCCAATTTCGTTCTTTTTATACCAGGTCTGGTGTTTTGACACCTCGAGCTGGTGACAACTTTTTGAAATTGCGCCAAGGCGAAATTCTGTTGTTTTTTTTCTGGTGCAAATTCTGGTGCGAAGAATCTCAGTTACATTCAGTTTGTAATGGCTCGTAATAACTTCACTGGGGCATTAAAATATACATTAATGCAATGTAATTTATTTGTAACTAAACTACGTATTTCAAAGATGCTGAAACGGATAATGCTCCTATTTAATAATAACAACGATATACACTTAATATTACTTTTACAGAATTTGTCCGCCAGGTTGTTTCAAATTTCTTTAGTTCCTTTCGCGCCCTCTTGACTTCGGCGCCTGGGATAACTACAACCCTCCCCCCTCCTCTTTCTTACCCTTAGTTACGGCTTTTATCACTCCGTATTATCGGAACGATGCACATCTCTCGGAATTGATGAACGAACTATCCACAGCCCAAAATTCTGATAAAAAAGACGCTTCCTTTGTCAGTTGATGATGATGATGCTTTATGAATTAATATACACTATTTTATTCTATAATTCACTTTTTTTCGGTGTAGCGCAATTTCTCGTGATTTTTTACTTTGCCCAGCGCTTTTCTGGTGATTTGTAAGCTAGAATCTAGCGGGTTTGTCAACTGGCATTTGGCAACCGTGCTTGCGAGTATGAGTCAGTTTGAATTAAGCGTTTTCGTAGCAAGAACGGCGTAAAATTATTTACTTATCGTTTACTCGTAAGCCACAAAGAACAGTTGTGATAGAATTATGTACATAGTTGAATATTGAACACAGCGAATTATCTGTATTTCTCTTCCGCTAGTAGTTAGTTTGGCAACAACGCCATAGCACTAGCTTCGTATTGGCTGAACGCGTGTCCTTCTAAAAGCGTATACGCTATAACGACTATTAATTTCTTTACTTAACACGAAAATAATGTTTATTTTGATTTGTATGTCCGTAGGCCTAATATTGTATACACATTGTCGGAAATTGTGCAGTGTATAGGAAATTGACCTGGTTTATCGCAATAAGTTCTTATCAGTGGCGGTGATTAGGGGGCGATTAGATACAATTGAAATAAAACAGCAATACAGGCATGCATGTAAAACAACAAAAGAAATCACTACATATTATAAAATGATACCTTAATTCTAGGTAGGCCTAGGTCTGTCTTTTATAATTTGGGAAGCGATTAACGATCCATAATAACAGTTTCTAGCAGAATCAATGCATTCATGTACGTACATGAATGCATTGATTCTGCTAGAAACTGTTATTACGTATCGTTAATCGCTTCCAAAATTATAAAAGACAGACCTAGGCCTATTATGTACATGGACAAAATCTACAATTAGATTTTAGATTTAGATTCGCGTCGTGCCGAATCCGGTGTGCGGCTGTCCTTAGTGGCGCGAACTGTACCTTCTGACTTACACGCAGTGATGTGCGTCTACGCGTAAACAACGATAGTCTACATTCTACACGTAGACTATTTTATACACGTGGTTTACGTAATCTATGTAAACAACATGGCGAAAGGTGATAACTTAGCAAAGGACGCTGTGGAATTAAAATAAAATTATACTGCGTATCAGTTGCTGATGTGTGAAGGGAACTTTTCATACTCTTTCTTTCAAATTCGAACAATTTCTCACCTAGGAAGAAACCTAATAGAAATATTCTAGTGTTTCTTTGGGAAAAAGACCACTCTTGCCTCACGACTGCCATCTGTTGTCTTTTTTGCATACTATTTATCTTCTTCCGTAGTTGATAATATAAGAGAAAATAAATTTTGTTGTAAGTAGGATTCTTTTCATTTCGTTAGGAACCTATATAGTTAGAAATGTCACTTTCCTGTCATGAAACCCTTGAAAATTGATTGTAATGCACTTTAGATTGTCTGCGTAGTCTATGTAAACTACAACCCAATGTAATCTACGCGTAGATTACATGTATACAACGATGTAGACGTAACCTTATATTCTACGGCACATCACTGCTTACACGCACACCG
The DNA here is from genome assembly GCF_977018435.1 of Lepisma saccharinum. NCBI lineage: Eukaryota > Metazoa > Arthropoda > Insecta > Zygentoma > Lepismatidae > Lepisma > Lepisma saccharinum. The sequence continues at coordinate 28,882,591 of NC_139231.1, read as the reverse complement.
TCGTACAGTATACCATTAAACCTAGATAGCGTGGTGGTAAACCCCGTTGCTTTGTAATCAAGGGGTCTCTCTTGGAGGCACACAGTGGTTCGGCTCCTACTATAAGCTGTATTTCCAGTCCCGGTTACCTCTTCTGTGCATAAAAGTGGGCTTAAAAACAAATTCAAATTAAAGCTAGAGGCTTGGAAACAAGGGCAATCGAGTTTTGTTTAGTTTGAGTTTTTGTTTGAAGTCCACTTTATGCATAAATAGACTAACTTCGACTGGACCAACAGTTTACAATGGGATCTGAACCGTTATGTGCGTTCACCTGGTATCAAACCTGGAACCCTTCGATTTGCCAGAGGACAACGTTGCTATCAGAGAGGAGCCAACAGCAATTGAAAGTAAACCTTTATAGAGTGCAAGGAAATATAATTTCTTCACGATTTGCATTACAGAAGTATAAATGTCATATCTGGAAATATATTTTGTTCTAAACATTAGTACCGTATTCTGTAAGACAACGCTGTAACTATAGCTACGGGTCTCACGGAACACAAGGTCATGCCAGTGTATTACGTCAGAAAAATCTCGGCTATAGAAAACAAAGCGTGTAAAGTGCAAAGAGACCCGCGCCAAGACGTAAAAACAACAAAAGACGATTCTCGTTCTTTGTGTTTGCATTACACATTTCGTCCGCTGAGTACAGAGGGAGCTGGAGCGAAGAAAGAATTATGGCAAATGTGCCCGTCTGGTTCTTATCCATTAATTTATCCTGAAAATCCCTCCCTTCGTCTGGGTTCACAGGATATTCTAGGTCCTTGCGTCTGGAAGATTTCAACAAGGAAGTCTCTTTCAAGATATCTTGCATGCCTAATATTTTTCTTTCCTTCTCGTTAACAAGAATTCGCATTTGCGGAAGCCGTGATGTATAGAGCTGGATTATTTTCAGAACATCTCTGCTCGTAGCTTACGCGCATCTTCGCAGCGAGTCTAGAATTGACGTCACAGAGAAAGCCCTGCCCACTCAACGCTACTCGTTGTTAAGACGCATGCGCAGTTGCATCCCACCTGACTGCGCATCCTCATAATACGTAGCAAGGACTGGCCGAAAGCATTATAGGCTCACTGAATACCTTCAAGGTAGAACCCGCAGATATTTTTGTTAACTCAAGCGAGCTGAACTGGTTCGTATTTTGGGGGTACATACTTACTTACTTACTGGTCGGCGCTACAGTCCATGTAGGTCCTTGGCCTTCCTGACTACCTCTCTCCATTCATCTCGATCCTCTGCTTTTCTTCTCCATCCTTTAGCTCCTCTTCCACGTCCTCTATCCATCTTTTCCTGGGCCTACCTCTTCTCCTTCTCCCTTCCGGTTTTCCATTGAATATTTTCTTGACAACCCGTGCTTCTTCCATCCTCTGAACATGCCCAGCCCATCGTATTCTACCCTGTTTGATCTTCACTACAATATCTGGCTGATTAAACAATTTTTGTACTTCCATATTTGTTCTCATACTCTATCCCTCTTTATCTCTTACCGCTCCAAATATCCTTCTCAGTATTTTCCTTTCCCACCTTAACAACCAATCTTCCTCTCTCACCGACATCACCCAACTTTCTGAACCATACATTGCTATGGGTCTTAATATTGTTGTATATATTTTAATTTTTGTGTTCCTACTAACGTTCTTAGATTTAAACATATTTTGCAAAGAAAAATAGCATCGATTTCCACTTGTTATCCTTTCCTGTATTTCTGTAGCTGTCTTGTTATCTGCTGTTATTATTGAGCCCAAATATTTAAAGGTTTCCACTCTTTCATATTCTTTTCCATTTATTCTTATGTAAGGTTCTCTTCTGCCTCTTTCTGGATCTCCCATCTTCATATATTTGGTTTTATTTATGTTCACTTCCAGCCCTAGTTCTTGAGCTTTCTCTTCTAACACGTGATAACTCTCTTCCATAGCTCGCTTGTAATCAAGGGGTCCCGGGTTCGATACCCGGTGGAGGCACAAGTGGTTCGGATCCCACTTTAAACTGTAGGTCCAGTCCCGATTAGCCTTACTGTGCATAAAGTGGACTTAAAACATCAACTCAAACCAAACCAAATCTTCCATAGCTCGCTTATTCCTTGCTATTAAAGCTACATCATCTGCATATGCTACTGTTTGTGTTAGTATATTTAATATTGTTTCCCCAGGGTTGATTGGCAGTTGTCGGATGACTTTTTCCAATGCTAAATTAAATAGTATTGTAGAAAGTAAATCTCCCTGTCTCAGTCCTTTCTCTACTTTAAACATGTTTGTCATTTCCTGTTCAACTCTGACTTTACATTCCGTTGATTTCATTGTCATTTCTGTCAGTCTTATCAATTTCCTTGGGATTCCAAACTCTTTCATTATACTGTAGATCTTATTTCTTTCCAGGCTATCGTATGCTTGTTTAAAATCAACATATAGTTGGTGAAGTTCTTTGTTGTACTCATAGAACTTCTCCAGCACTTGGCGCAGTAAAAATATCTGGTCCATCGTGGAGCGATGTTTCCTAAATCCTGCATGGTAATCTCCCATTATTCTTTCCATCCAATCTTCTAATCGTGTTGCTAAAATTTTACCAAATACTTTATAAGTTCCATCCAGTAGTGTTATCCCGCGGTAGTTTTCACACTTAACTTTATCCCCTTTCTTATATATTGGGCATATTATTCCTATTGTCCAGTCTCTGGGCATTTCTTCTTTTATCCAAACTTTTTCTATCACTTCATATATGGTCTTCTTCACTCCCTCTCCACCTTATTTCAACATCTCCGATTCTATGTCATCTTCTCCTGGCGCTTTATTATTCTTTAGAGACTTTATTGCATTTTTTACTTCTTCTAAAGTTGGTATTATCCCTTCCTCCTCTTCCTTACATATTTCTTTCTCTTCTTCATCACTTTTTCCCTCTTCTTTATCATCCTCATTGATCCCGTTAAGTAATTCACAGAAATACTCCTGCCATCTTTCCATCATCTTTCTTTTGTCTCCAATGAGTTTTTCTTCTTTATCCTTGTAGAAAACTGCTCTGGGTTGGTATCCTTTCTTCAGATCTCTTGTTCTCTCATAAAACTTTCGTATCTCATTTCTGTCTTTCATTTCATCTAACCCTTCTATTCTCTTTCTCTCAAACTGTCTTTTCTTGGCTCTACATGTCTTATCTGCTTCTCTCCTCTTTTCTCTATATTCTTCCACTACTTGCCTTGTTCTCCGTTGAAGCATCCTTTTTCTGGCGTCGTTTCTCTCCTGTATTAGTATTGAGAATTCTTCATCAAACCACTGGTCTCTCTTCTTGTTTTGTTTCTTTCCCAACGTATCCTCTACTACATTACCTATTATTGTTTTTAATATTTCCCACTTACATTCTAGTTCTCCTTTCTCCCATATCTCCTTTTTTGTTTCTAGTGCCTCCATGAGTTTTTCTTGGTATGCCTCTCTTACTCTGGTATTCCTGAGTTCCTCTACATTATGTTTCATGTACTTACTTTCCTTTTTTGATCTTTTCACATCAATTTTCTGTCTATACTTGATTCTCACTAGATGGTGATCTGTGTCTCCATCAGCACCTCTACAACTACTGATCTCCATAATATCTGTGGAATGTCTCCTGTCTATTATAACATGATCTATTTGGTTTTTCGTGCGGCCGTCTAGAGACAACCAGGTCTCCTTTTTTATGTCTTTTCGTGGAAGCCAGGTACTTTTAATTACCATTTCCTTACTGCTTGCAAAGTCTATCAATCTCATTCCGTTATCATTGCTTACTTCATGCAGGCTTTCTTTCCCAATTATGCTTCTGTACATCTCTTCTCTTCCTATTTTGGCGTTTAAGTCCCCTAGTATGATTTTTACATCGTGCCTTTGTACATGATTTATTTCTTCTTCTAATTTTGAGTAAAAAGCATCTTTCTCCTCCTCCTCTGCTTCTTCTGTGGGGTCATACACACAAAACATTGTGATATTGAAGAATATTGCTCTAATTTTGACTGAGCACATCCTATCATTAATTGCTGTAAAGTTAATAATACTTGGTTTGATAGACTTTTGGATTAGGAAACCTGTACCATTATTACCAGTTTCTCCTCCACTATACATCAGTATATGTTTTCCAGACGTTATCATTCCTTGTCCCTTCCTGCGTGTTTCTTGTAATGCTACCACTTTCACTCCATACTTTTCTATTTCTTCTCTTATTTATCTCAGCTTTCCTGTCTCTTCAATGTTCTTACATTCCAGGTTCCGAGCAATATATCGGTTTTCCTTCTCATTAGCCTTTTCTTTCACCGGGTCGTCAACAAATTATCCGATCTCCTCCGAGGCAATCTTGTGGTATCCGTAACAAGTTATTTTGACGGGGTAGGGGAGTTAACCCTACGCCCAACCCCCAACCTGGAGGACCAGGATTTATTTAAGGTTTACTCCCCCTTCGGAGCCCCTCCTGCCCGTTGGTTTTCTGTCAGGGTATCCTTCCCTTACCTTTTGGGGATCCCTCCCCTCCCTGCAAAGCAGCAGGGGCTGTGCTTATTTAATGGCGGCACTTCTTCGCCATGTCACAGTGGTGTCTTTGGGAATTTTTGGGTTTTAATGGGTCTGATCCTGCCACAGATCACTCCCTCCACACCCTGGTAGCACTACCGCCTCGGTCCGGGACTGCTTATTTGGCTATGCCTTATTCACAGCTAACCATCATATCTGATGGCCATTCGCTATCCGCCACCTGCGACCCGCCCAGTAGCTGAGGCCCGCCCTGGGTGGGGTACATACTGCGAGGACACAAGAGAGCAAAATAGTGCCCTGGTGGTATGTTTTGTACATCGAGTACATACAATTTTCTTTGCAAAATGGCCCACTTGCTTCTAATTTCCGAAAGAAGAGAGCAGATGTCTTACCGTGAAATATTATATTTAATTACTACTGCGTAGGAGATTAAACTTTTAAGTACATAACACTCTAAGGATATCAGAGTATGTATAATGGGATGCATAAATGTTACCAAGCAAACTTCTCTTTGTTCCATGCAATGAGGGCTTGAAGAATTGAAACATAACGCTAAGCAAGCAGATAACAACCTCCACATCAGCACACGTAAAAATATATTCCTTAAAAGCATCTACATTGCAAGAGAGAAATTAATGATAATAATTACAGAGAATTTGTCGAGAAATACGTGCATCCCACGTTACTGGTGGGTTCTACAGAAGAGTTGCAGCAGTCTACTGTAAAAATGCTTTGGAGCTTTTGCAGTTTGTTTGAAGTCTACTTCATGCGTAGATAGGATTTTCGGGACTAGATCTACAGTTTAAAGTGGGATCCGAACCACTATGTGCCTCAACCGGTTATCGAACCCGGGACCCTTGGTTACAAGGTGACGACGTTACCCCTACGCCATCGGTGACGTACTCAGATCCTAATTTATCAACACAATACCAATATGTATACAAAATTAGTTAATGCCACTGTTTTCTTTTCTCCAAAGTAATCAAAACAAGTTGTTGACATGTGACAACTTAGTGTAGTTGATGACAGTAGATGGTGACCCCGCCAACGTCAATCGCTATTTAATATTCGCAATTAATTTCTATGTATTTATAACTAATTTGCACGGGTTTTAATTAATTTGCATGTACTTAGAACTTATTTGCATGTACTTAGAATACTTTATATTTATGTATTTGCATGTTTATAACTTTATATGAATATATAATTATTTATTTTATGAAATATATGTATATAGAAGGTAATTAGAGGTACTAAACGCTATGCATATGTTTTTATATTCATTACTGCAAAGTATGTAATGTATAAATCGATAATATTAATGTTTATAGTATTGAAAATAAGTTTTCTATGGTTTATGAACCGCTATGAACGGTGGTAATGGGTGTAGGTACAGGTTCAATTACGATAGGAGACGGTCCCGGTACTCGAACCCGAGATATGTAATATTATTAATTAGTACTATGTAATAATGTATGTTATTATGGTATGAAACACGGTGGTGCAACACGCTAGACAGAATACTGTCTCAGAATTTCGATTCCGCTCTGATGCCAGACAGAGAGAATGAATTAATATTCCGCGCAGGTAGGGGAGAAAGGAATTTGGGAGATGAGCGGTCAAGGTCAAATGACGTCACAACGTCAGGACAAAGAACGAACCCCATTGACCAATCAGAGAACGCGTCGGTAGGTTTTCAGAACCGGTTTTTTCAAGGTTAACCAGTACGCAAGAACAGGAGAAAGGTATGCAATGCCGTAGGGTAGGGGAGGGATTCAACCAGACAACAAAGGATGTCTGGAAATGAAATGCGCAGCAAGGGTCAAATCTCTGAAGCTATGCGTCGCTTGTAGAACTGGTTTCCGCCGCCAATTAATATTCCGCTCAGGGTTGCCCCAAGGCACAGGACGCTTTAGCGCAGGTTTTTTTTTATCTGTACTATGAAGAAAGGAGAGCTATCAGGGACGGGGCCTACAGTTTTCACCATTTGCTTTTATCACGGGGTAACGAACCTAGGACCCTTTGATTATTGATTTAGGTAGTAATTGTATGTTACTGTGTGCTATTTAACTTAATTTTGAGTTTATTTTTTACCAAACTTTGACTTTATGTCAAACATTTTCACAGCTTATCCTTATTTTTACAAAAATAACACTATTTGTACTATTCAGGCAACATTCTTTATTAAATTTTGGACTCGCAAAGACATTTTTTCAACTTTTAATTTATTATTTTACAATTTTATGTTAATTTTTTACCAAAATAACACTATTTATACTATTCAGGCAACATTTTTTATTAAATTTTGGACTCACAAAGATATTTTTACAACTGTTTAACTTATTATTTTACAATTTTATACCTATTTTTAACCTGAATAACACTATTTATACTATTAAGGAAATATTTTTAGTTATATTTTCGACACACAAAGTGTGTGTTCTCAACTTTTTATCTGTTTATTTCACAAGTTTAGGCTTATTTTTACCAAAATAACACTATTTGTACTATTCAGGAAAGACTTTTAGTTACATTTTCGACACACTAAGTGTGTGTTCTCAACTTCTATCTGTTTATTAGGCTTATTATTACTCAAATAACACAATTTCAGCTGTTCAGGAAACATTTTTTATTAAATTTTGGACTCACAAAAAGACATTTTCTAAACTTTTAACTTATTATTTTACAACTTTATGTTAATTTTTTACCAAAATAACACTATTATACTATTCAGGCAACATTTTTTATTAAATTTTGGACTCACAAAGATATTTTTACAACTTTTTAACTTATTATTTTACAATTTTATACCTATTTTTAACCTAAATAACACTATTTGTACTATTCAGGCAACATTTTTTATTAAATTTTGGACTCACAAAGACATTTTTTTCAACTTTTAACTTATTATTTTACAATTTTATACCTATTTTTAACCTAAATAACACTATTTATACTATTAAGGAAAGATTTTTAGTTATATTTTCGACACACAAAGTGTGTGTTCTCAACTTTTATCTGTTTATTTCACAAGTTTAGGCTTATTTTTACCAAAATAACACAATTCAATCTGTTCAGGAAAGACTTTTAGTTACATTTTCGACACACTAAGTGTGTGTTCTCAACTTCTATCTGTTTATTAGGCTTATTATTACTCAAATAACACAATTCAATCTGTTCAGGAAAGACTTTTAGTTACATTTTCGACTCACAAAAAGACATTTTCTAAACTTTTAACTTATTATTTTACAATTTTATACCTATTTTTAACCTGAATAACACTATTTGTACTATTCAGGCAACATTTTTTATTAAATTTTGGACTCACAAAGACATTTTTTCAACTTTTAATTTATTATTTTACAATTTTATGTTAATTTTTTACCAAAATAACACGTTTTATAATATTCAGGCAACATTTTTTCATTAAATTTTGGATTCACAAAGACATTTTTTTCAACTTTTAACTTATTATTTTACAACTTTATACCTATTTTTACCAAAATAACACTATTTATACTATTCAGGAAAGACTTTTAGTTATATTTTCGACACACAAAGTGTGTTTTTTCAACTTCTATCTGTTTATTTCACAAGTTTAGGCTTATTTTTACCAAAATAACACTATTTATACTATTCAGGAAAGACTTTTAGTTATATTTTCGACACACAAAGTGTGTTTTTTCAACTTCTATCTGTTTATTTCACAAGTTTAGGCTTATTATTACCAAAATAATACAATTCAATCTGTTCAGGAAAGACTTTTAGTTCTCAACTGCTATCTGTTTATTTCACAAGTCTAGGCTTATTATTACCAAAATAACACAATTCAATCTGTTCAGGAAAGACTTTTAGTTACATTTTCGACACACTAAGTGTGTGTTCTCAACTTCTATTTGTTTATTTCACAAGTTTAGCCTAATATTACTCAAATAACACAATTTAATCCAGTCAGGAAGGATTTGTTATTATATTTTGGATGCACAAAGAGATGTTTTCAACTTTTTTACTGATTTTTTGCAGGGTATGTATTAATTTTTATTTATTTTGTTTTGTATTATATATACATTTACAAATTTTTAACTTAGAGTTTAGTATTTATTTAAATTTTTTCGAAAACACTAAAGAAAAAGTACTTTTAGCTAAAATGTAAGCCACAGAATATATATTATTATTATTATTATTATTATTATTATTAGGGTTTACTGATTTTTACTATGCTATTTTTGGTTCTGTATTTCTATATGTATTTATTTAGGTCAGGTTACTCCTGCTACGTAGGAAAGTTTGTTTATTTTAGAGTTTGCTGAGTATTTTGTTACTTTTATACTAAGTTTTCTAAATATATCAGGTAGAGCTCCATCCATATACTTTTGTTTTTGCTGTTTGGAGATGATGCGATCAGCATCACTCTCCATCTGCTTTTTATTTTATGTACCCAATATTATTTTGAGGCTTAGTGAATTCTAGAGCCTATTTATGCAGGAGAGAGGGCTTGAAAATTTTGATTTCAGATAACCCACAACTATTTGTCAGAGTATTTTAAAGGATATTTTATACTTATTATGTGCCACTAGAATATCAAAGCTTGCTTAATTTTTATGTCTGTAACGCTGTTATTGTATTTCTAGCTAAGGCTTACTGGATAAAGTACACGAAATGTTTAACATTTCGACTATTTGCCAAATTTTTTGTGTAACGAAAATTATTGTGTGTCTATAAAGACTGAAATCCTTTTACCGAGGGGTCCACAACTGGACGCTTACCAACATTGTTTTTTTTCTTTTTAAATATAACCATTTATCAATATATTGACAATTCACAGGACAAGACGAAGTTCACAGACGACTGACTATATGAACCATAGGTCCATTTGCTAAACTTGTTTTCTATGCTAGAAGAATAATTTAGCCTTATAGCCTTTTTCAAGGTATTTTTGAAGTATTACTGGTGTTTGGGTGCATCAACATTTGGGTTATTTCTATTTGGTTTATTATACGAGGCTACAATCACTATCTGAACACTGAAATCCTCAGATTGAAACTAAAAGCTTAGGCTGTAACTAGGGATTTAGTATGTATATCGACAATTTATAGGACAACACGAACTTTACAAAGGATTGTAGGTGACGTAGGATCACACGCCAGAGCTTTGTTAACCTGCAAGAAGCATTTACAGCTAATATTACGAGGAAATGAGGTTGATTTTTTACTGTTTCACAAGAATGCTATCTTTTATACACCCAATATTTGCTTTTTCAAGTAACTACTTGTACCAGAAGCACTTACAGGCCAACTCTAACTAGACTTTGACTTATTCTATATCAGGTGCTAAATTTATAAAGAACTATGATTGTGTATATTTCTGAGGAAGTACGCAAAAGCAGATTACCCGATTAAAGTATCTGAAAAACAGATTTTTCTATGTAAGTATATTTTAATGACTGGATTATTTAACAGATCAAACAGGAAGACTGCAAAATTCATTAAAGGTAGTTCTATAGTATAGGTGGTTTCAGAGATATAAAAAAAAACAAATATAAGATTTCGCTTTTTTTGCTTCTGAGGCTAATCGCGACGCTAAGGGTAAATGGCGAGGAAATGTAACGGAGGAGAAACAGTCCCAAAAGTTATAGGCTGCATGTAAATTAATACCACAGAGATATTACAGTAGGTGTAGGTTCTACCACCAGAACATTTCTATTATAATAATACTGGTTATGCTGTACTGTTAGCTAAAGATGCTGATATTTGAGAAACTTAAAAGGTTATTTGCAAAATTTTAGATAAATAATAATCTGTTAGACTGTAAACATATTTTATATCCATTCTGCAAAAGACCCGATGACAAAATTTAAAAATTGTTATCGCCCAGACAGGGACTCGAACCCTGGACACATAGGTTAAAAGCCTAACGATATACCAACTAAGCTATCTGGGCACAAGGTATTCTTTTTTTGAAAAGTTAGTTATGTTAAGAAATATATTGAAACACTTGAGAACACTCTTGGTCTGGTTCGACAGAGAAGGAGACAACATTTCCAAATTTTTACAGACTGGGTGTATTTTTCCACTATAGAGGCCTTCACTATATGTAATTCGAAACGCTAAAGTTCAGCTAGCTTCCAAAATTGAGGTAAAGATTGTGTTTGGCGAGATTAACAAGTTACAATTATATCCAGTTACGGACAAATAAAGCTAAAACTCTCAGATTTACTGTACTAGCCAAGTTTTAGTAACATTTTCTTCACTTTAGTACAAATACCAAAGAAATAGGTATATTTTATTTATAATTTGACAAAATGTACTAGTATTTAATTCACAAAGTTAGGTAAAAGACAGTAATTTAAAAAAAAAAATTGTTACTGCCTTCAAATTTTATGTTATTTAGCCACTAACAACTGGTTTACACTGTTTGGCATCCTTTAAATAGGAAAAGAAGGAATTATTTGTTTAGTATTTTTATATTTATTTAAGAAAACAATTCTACAGTTTAACTTAATTTTAACAAATTGTTACTAATTTATATATCAAAGTTATGTTATTTAGAGTGTATGAAGGCGTATAAAGTTAATATTTGTACTTATCAGTTCAACTAACAATTATATTTTACACACAAAAGATAATGTTTACAGTTAAATTATTTGAATCAGAGAATAATATTTTACAGTAATTGAATCATTCAGCACTAGTCAGTACTTTTATGCATCAGAAAGTTTTCTTAATTTTCTATTACGCATGCTATTTTGGGCTATTCTTAAAATGTATTTCTAGGGCAAACCGGTTTAATTTTCTGCTTATAATGCAAAGTTGACAGTTTTCGCACAATGCATTGTACATTTGTTATATTCTCTACTTACAACCCAAATATTATGCTTATTTAATGTATAACTAACTAACTCTCTAGCCTTTTTAAACCCGAATGTTCATGGCTGCAGCAACACATGCCTTTCATCTGTCCCTGTCCTGAGGAAGATCTATATACTCCTTTCCTTCCCTACGAATTTCCTTTAGGTCCATCTCTACATTATCCCTCCATCTTTGTTTTGGTCTTTTACCATCAGGTTTCCCAACAAGAATCCTGTATACTCTTCTTTCCTCTCCCATTCGTACCACATGATCTACACACCTAAGTCTTCTTGATTTAATCATTCTAATAATATCTGGACATGAATACAAATTATGTACTTCTAAATTATGTAACCTTCTCCACTCATCTGTCTCCTCATCTGTTTTAGGCCCAAATATTTTCCTAAGGATTTTATTTTCAAATACTCTCAATTTATGTTCCTTTTTCAATGTAAGGGACCAAGTTTTTTTACTGTATTTAACTTTTATTTTTTGTAGTTAACAAAAATTAAAAGCTTATGCTGTAGTTATTATATCTTTTTCTATCAGCTTATTTTGAAATTAATATTATTAAGTATAGTCTTTGATTTATAACTATATTGCTTTTTTATCAATTTATCTAAGAGTACACGCAGACAAACACATGTGTACACACTTTTATGTAAATAGATATGCCTTTTTTCAATATTTTAGTATGAAGATTGCACTTTAGCTATTTAAGCAAGGGTAGGAAAGGTAGGATTTCTGAGAATTTGTTGTAGGATTTTGTTGTCCAAGTATAGATGAGAACTGAGCTGGGAGACTGTTTTGAACCTTTTCATGATAGTTTGCATGTGAACTGTATGCAAATTGAGCACTATTGACTGTGCATGCTTCTAAGTTTTGCTGTTATTTTACACCAAGTCTGTGAGACTGTAGTCAGTTTTCCCTTTTCAAGTAGTTTTTATTGATTGTATTTGTATATGTTTTGGGGACTTAGCAGTTTTATGTTATGAGGCAGTTTGTTGTAGAATATTTTTACATGATTGTTTTGAGATATTGAGTGTCTGCTGTTTTACTTGTAATTATTTTCCTTCTTGTGTTGTGTATTTGACTATATTTTGTCCAAGTTCGTAGTATTTAGAATAATTGTTGTTGACTTGTAGATGTAGGGAGTAATAATCCTTTGCAAGATGCCCTATACTTTAGTCTGAATATTATTCTTGGTGTTCACTTTTGAAGCCTTAGTATTCTGGTAGTATTATTAATGTAGAGGTAAATTAGGCTGAAATGTAGGCATTTTTCTGATAAATTATACTCACTTAGTTGTTTCAGCAGGTAGAAGTTGCATGATGGTTTACTGCTGATGATGTTAATTTGCTCTTCTTATGTACTACGTATGATGTAGCTTACTTGAGTAATTGGAATTTTCTACTGAAAAAAGGATTGCTTGTCTATTTTATTCCTATGTTTTTGAGTTTGTCCATAAGCAAGCCATGTTTTTACTCTATCCTATGCCTTAGAAGAATCTAGATATATTGTGTTTGCAGTTTTATGTTTCTCTAAGGTTTCAGCTATGTAGTTTTTTAAACTATGCTATGGGTGTGACTACTGATTTCTCTTTCTGGATGCCATGTTGGTTTCTGTCTATTCCTCTTGCTGCTTGAATTTGACTCAGGTTGTTTGCCTTTTTTTCTTAGATCTTTATTTGTTTATTTGTTCAGTATTTTTTATTTTTTGAATTTTAATTACTTTAATTTTACATTAACTAACATATTTTACTTTAACAACAAAAATATTTACTCTAGTATAAAAACTTCTACTAACAAAAATGTACTATTATAACTTTTAATTTTAGAAAATTGTATTTTTAAAACTTTAACTTTGAAAAATTGATTTTTAATTACTTTAATTTTACATTAACTAACAAATTTTACATTAACAACAAAATAATTTGCCTAGTATAAAAACTTCTACTAACAAAAATATACTATTATAACTTTTAATTTTAGAAAATTGTATTTTTAAAACTTTAACTTTGAAAAATTGGATTTTAACACACTTTGACTTTAACAATGTACTTTGAATTTTTATATGTAAAAGAATATTAAAAAAATAAAAAATACTGAACAAATAAACAAATAAAGATCTAAGAAAAAAAGGCAAACAACCTGAGTCAAATTCAAGCAGCAAGAGGAATAGACAGAAACCAACATGGCATCCAGAAAGAGAAATCAGTAGTCACACCCATAGCATAGTTTAAAAAACTACATAGCTGAAACCTTAGAGAAACATAAAACTGCAAACACAATATATCTAGATTCTTCCAAGGCATAGGATAGAGTAAAAACATGGCTTGCTTATGGACAAACTCAAAAACATAGGAATAAAATAGACAAGCAATCCTTTTTTCAGTAGAAAATTCCAATTACTCAAGTAAGCTACATCATACGTAGTACATAAGAAGAGCAAATTAACATCATCAGCAGTAAACCATCATGCAACATCTACCTGCTGAAACAACTAAGTGAGTATAATTTATCAGAAAAATGCCTACATTTCAGCCTAATTTACCTCTACATTAATAATACTACCAGAATACTAAGGCTTCAAAAGTGAACACCAAGAATAATATTCAGACTAAAGTATAGGGCATCTTGCAAAGGATTATTACTCCCTACATCTACAAGTCAACAACAATTATTCTAAATACTACGAACTTGGACAAAATATAGTCAAATACACAACACAAGAAGGAAAATAATTACAAGTAAAACAGCAGACACTCAATATCTCAAAACAATCATGTAAAAATATTCTACAACAAACTGCCTCATAACATAAAACTGCTAAGTCCCCAAAACATATACAAATACAATCAATAAAAACTACTTGAAAAGGGAAAACTGACTACAGTCTCACAGACTTGGTGTAAAATAACAGCAAAACTTAGAAGCATGCACAGTCAATAGTGCTCAATTTGCATACAGTTCACATGCAAACTATCATGAAAAGGTTCAAAACAGTCTCCCAGCTCAGTTCTCATCTATACTTGGACAACAAAATCCTACAACAAATTCTCAGAAATCCTACCTTTCCTACCCTTGCTTAAATAGCTAAAGTGCAATCTTCATACTAAAATATTGAAAAAAGGCATATCTATTTACATAAAAGTGTGTACACATGTGTTTGTCTGCGTGTACTCTTAGATAAATTGATAAAAAAGCAATATAGTTATAAATCAAAGACTATACTTAATAATATTAATTTCAAAATAAGCTGATAGAAAAAGATATAATAACTACAGCATAAGCTTTTAATTTTTGTTAACTACAAAAAATAAAAGTTAAATACAGTAAAAAAAACTTGGTCCCTTACATTGAAAAAGGAACATAAATTGAGAGTATTTGAAAATAAAATCCTTAGGAAAATATTTGGGCCTAAAACAGATGAGGAGACAGATGAGTGGAGAAGGTTACATAATTTAGAAGTACATAATTTGTATTCATGTCCAGATATTATTAGAATGATTAAATCAAGAAGACTTAGGTGTGTAGATCATGTGGTACGAATGGGAGAGGAAAGAAGAGTATACAGGATTCTTGTTGGGAAACCTGATGGTAAAAGACCAAAACAAAGATGGAGGGATAATGTAGAGATGGACCTAAAGGAAATTCGTAGGGAAGGAAAGGAGTATATAGATCTTCCTCAGGACAGGGACAGATGAAAGGCATGTGTTGCTGCAGCCATGAACATTCGGGTTTAAAAAGGCTAGAGAGTTAGTTAGTTATACATTAAATAAGCATAATATTTGGGTTGTAAGTAGAGAATATAACAAATGTACAATGCATTGTGCGAAAACTGTCAACTTTGCATTATAAGCAGAAAATTAAACCGGTTTGCCCTAGAAATACATTTTAAGAATAGCCCAAAATAGCATGCGTAATAGAAAATTAAGAAAACTTTCTGATGCATAAAAGTACTGACTAGTGCTGAATGATTCAATTACTGTAAAATATTATTCTCTGATTCAAGTAATTTAACTGTAAACATTATCTTTTGTGTGTAAAATATAATTGTTAGTTGAACTGATAAGTACAAATATTAACTTTATACGCCTTCATACACTCTAAATAACATAACTTTGATATATAAATTAGTAACAATTTGTTAAAATTAAGTTAAACTGTAGAATTGTTTTCTTAAATAAATATAAAAATACTAAACAAATAATTCCTTCTTTTCCTATTTAAAGGATGCCAAACAGTGTAAACCAGTTGTTAGTGGCTAAATAACATAAAATTTGAAGGCAGTAACAATTTTTTTTTTTAAATTACTGTCTTTTACCTAACTTTGTGAATTAAATACTAGTACATTTTGTCAAATTATAAATAAAATATACCTATTTCTTTGGTATTTGTACTAAAGTGAAGAAAATGTTACTAAAACTTGGCTAGTACAGTAAATCTGAGAGTTTTAGCTTTATTTGTCCGTAACTGGATATAATTGTAACTTGTTAATCTCGCCAAACACAATCTTTACCTCAATTTTGGAAGCTAGCTGAACTTTAGCGTTTCGAATTACATATAGTGAAGGCCTCTATAGTGGAAAAATACACCCAGTCTGTAAAAATTTGGAAATGTTGTCTCCTTCTCTGTCGAACCAGACCAAGAGTGTTCTCAAGTGTTTCAATATATTTCTTAACATAACTAACTTTTCAAAAAAAGAATACCTTGTGCCCAGATAGCTTAGTTGGTATATCGTTAGGCTTTTAACCTATGTGTCCAGGGTTCGAGTCCCTGTCTGGGCGATAACAATTTTTAAATTTTGTCATCGGGTCTTTTGCAGAATGGATATAAAATATGTTTACAGTCTAACAGATTATTATTTATCTAAAATTTTGCAAATAACCTTTTAAGTTTCTCAAATATCAGCATCTTTAGCTAACAGTACAGCATAACCAGTATTATTATAATAGAAATGTTCTGGTGGTAGAACCTACACCTACTGTAATATCTCTGTGGTATTAATTTACATGCAGCCTATAACTTTTGGGACTGTTTCTCCTCCGTTACATTTCCTCGCCATTTACCCTTAGCGTCGCGATTAGCCTCAGAAGCAAAAAAAGCGAAATCTTATATTTGTTTTTTTTTATATCTCTGAAACCACCTATACTATAGAACTACCTTTAATGAATTTTGCAGTCTTCCTGTTTGATCTGTTAAATAATCCAGTCATTAAAATATACTTACATAGAAAAATCTGTTTTTCAGATACTTTAATCGGGTAATCTGCTTTTGCGTACTTCCTCAGAAATATACACAATCATAGTTCTTTATAAATTTAGCACCTGATATAGAATAAGTCAAAGTCTAGTTAGAGTTGGCCTGTAAGTGCTTCTGGTACAAGTAGTTACTTGAAAAAGCAAATATTGGGTGTATAAAAGATAGCATTCTTGTGAAACAGTAAAAAATCAACCTCATTTCCTCGTAATATTAGCTGTAAATGCTTCTTGCAGGTTAACAAAGCTCTGGCGTGTGATCCTACGTCACCTACAATCCTTTGTAAAGTTCGTGTTGTCCTATAAATTGTCGATATACATACTAAATCCCTAGTTACAGCCTAAGCTTTTAGTTTCAATCTGAGGATTTCAGTGTTCAGATAGTGATTGTAGCCTCGTATAATAAACCAAATAGAAATAACCCAAATGTTGATGCACCCAAACACCAGTAATACTTCAAAAATACCTTGAAAAAGGCTATAAGGCTAAATTATTCTTCTAGCATAGAAAACAAGTTTAGCAAATGGACCTATGGTTCATATAGTCAGTCGTCTGTGAACTTCGTCTTGTCCTGTGAATTGTCAATATATTGATAAATGGTTATATTTAAAAAGAAAAAAAACAATGTTGGTAAGCGTCCAGTTGTGGACCCCTCGGTAAAAGGATTTCAGTCTTTATAGACACACAATAATTTTCGTTACACAAAAAATTTGGCAAATAGTCGAAATGTTAAACATTTCGTGTACTTTATCCAGTAAGCCTTAGCTAGAAATACAATAACAGCGTTACAGACATAAAAATTAAGCAAGCTTTGATATTCTAGTGGCACATAATAAGTATAAAATATCCTTTAAAATACTCTGACAAATAGTTGTGGGTTATCTGAAATCAAAATTTTCAAGCCCTCTCTCCTGCATAAATAGGCTCTAGAATTCACTAAGCCTCAAAATAATATTGGGTACATAAAATAAAAAGCAGATGGAGAGTGATGCTGATCGCATCATCTCCAAACAGCAAAAACAAAAGTACATAGAGCTCTATCTGGTATATTTAGAAAACTTTTACCTAGTATAAAAGTAACAAAATACTCAGCAAACTCTAAAATAAACAAACTTTCCTACGTAGCAGGAGTAACCTGACCTAAATAAATACATATAGAAATACAGAACCAAAAATAGCATAGTAAAAATCAGTAAACCCTAATAATAATAATAATAATAATAATAATATATATTCTGTGGCTTACATTTTAGCTAAAAGTACTTTTTCTTTAGTGTTTTCGAAAAAATTTAAATAAATACTAAACTCTAAGTTAAAAATTTGTAAATGTATATATAATACAAAACAAAATAAATAAAAATTAATACATACCCTGCAAAAAATCAGTAAAAAAGTTGAAAACATCTCTTTGTGCATCCAAAATATAATAACAAATCCTTCCTGACTGGATTAAATTGTGTTATTTGAGTAATAATAAGCCTAAACTTGTAAAATAAAAGGGTAGAACTTGTCAAAACATACTTGTGCATCCAAAATATAATTCAAAACACATCTAAATTGTGTTATTTGAGTAAACTAGAGAATAATCCTGTAAACTTGGAAAATATATCTGTGTGTGTGTGTGTGTGTGTGTGTGTGTGTCTTTGAGAGTTCAAAATGTAATAAAAATGGTGCCTGAATAATATAAATAGTGTCATTTGAGTAAATATTAGGCTAAACTTGTAAAATAAACAAATAAAAGTTGAGAACACACACTTTGTGTGTCGAAAATGTTACTAAAAATCTTTCCTGAACAGATAGAATTGTGTTATTTGAGTAATAATAAGCCTTAACTTGTGAAATAAACAGATAGAAGTTGAGAACACACACTTTGTGTGTCGAAAATGCGACTAAAAGTCTTTCCTGAACAGATTGAATTGTATTATTTTGGTAATAATAAGCCTAAACTTGTGAAATAAACAGATAGAAATTGAGGTCACACACTCTGTGTGTCGAAAATATAACTAAAAGTCTTTCCTGAACAGATTGAATTGTGTTATTTTGGTAATAATAAGCCTAAACTTGTGAAATAAACAGATAGAAGTTGAGAACACACACTTTGTGTGTCGAAAATGTAACTAAAAGTCTTTCCTGAACAGATAGAATTGTGTTATTTGAGTAAATATTAGAATAAACTTGTAAAATAATAAGTTAAAAGTTGAGAACGCACACTTTGTAAATACAAAATTTAATAAAAAATGTTGCCTGAATAGTACAAATAGTCTTATTTTGGTAAAAATTAACATAAAGTTGTAAAATAATAAGTTAAAAGTTGAAAAAATGTCTTTGTGAGTCCAAAATTTAATAAAAAATGTTGCCTGATTAGTACAAATAGTGTTATTTTGGTAAAAAATTAACTTAAAGTTGTAAAATAATAAGTTAAAAGTTGAAAAAATGTCTTTGTGAGTCCAAAATTTAATAACAAATGTTGCTTGAATAGTACAAATAGTGTTATTTTGGTAAAAAATTAACTTAAAGTTGTAAAATAATAAGTTAAAAGTTGAAAAAATGTCTTTGTGAGTCCAAAATTTAATAAAAAATGTTGCCTGATTAGTACAAATAGTGTTATTTTGGTAAAAAATTAACTTAAAGTTGTAAAATAATAAGTTAAAAGTTGAAAAAATGTCTTTGTGAGTCCAAAATTTAATAACAAATGTTGCTTGAATAGTACAAATAGTGTTATTTTGGTAAAAAATTAACTTCAAGTTGTAAAATAATAAGTTAAAAGTTGAAAAAATGTCTTTGTGAGTCCAAAATTTAATAAAAAATGTTGCCTGATTAGTACAAATAGTGTTATTTTGGTAAAAAATTAACTTAAAGTTGTAAAATAATAAGTTGAAAGTTGAAAAAATGTCTTTGTGAGTCCAAAATTTAATAAAAAATGTTGCTTGAATAGTACAAATAGTGTTATTTTTGTAAAAATAAGGATAAGCTGTGAAAATGTTTGACAAAGTCAAAGTTTGGTAAAAAATAAACTCAAAATTAAGTTAAATAGCACACAGTAACATACATTTACTACCTAAATCAATAATCAAAGGGTCCTAGGTTCGTTACCCCGTGATAAAAGCAAATGGTGAAAACTGTAGGCCCCGTCCCTGATAGGTCTCCCTTTTTCCTAGTACATATAATAAACCCCTACGCTTCGTTCTCCTTGTTCAAAGTAAAGTTCTCGCTCCAATCTAATTGGGTATCCAAAAACCTCGCTAAAGCGTCCTGTGCCTTGAAGGCAACCCTGAGCGGAATATTAATTGGCGGCGGAAACCGGTTCTACAAGCGACGCATAGCTTCAGAGATTTGACCCTTGCTGCGCATTCTCAGACATCCTTTGTTGTCTGGTTGAATCCCTCCCCTACCCTACGGCATTGCATACCTTTCTCCTGTTCTTGCGTACTGGTTAACCTTGAAAAAACCGGTTCTGAAAACCTACCGACGCGTTCTCTGATTGGTCAATTGGGTTCCTTCTTTGTCCTGGCGTTGTGACGTCATTTGACCTTGAACGCTCATCTCCCAAATTCCTTTCTCCCCTACCTGCGCGGAGTTCACAGTCTTCTGTCTGGCATCAGACTCAGCTCACACGTTATACATAGTTCGTCTCCGCTCAATGTCTTACATGCCATTTATTATTATTCCTTAGTGAACTATAATTATTACCGTTACATATCGTTGGTTCGAGTACCGGGACCATCCTAAATCTTAATTGGACCTGTACCTACACGCATTACCACCATTCAAAGCGGTTCATAAACCATAAATTCCAATTTTCAATACTATAAACATTAATATTATCGATTCATACATTATATACTTTGCAGTAATGAATATGAAATCATATGCATAGCATTTAGTACCTCTAATTACCTTCTATATACATATTTTCATAAAATAAATAATTATATATTGATAAAAGTTATAAACATGCAAATACATAAATATAAAGTATTCTAAGTACATGCAAATAAGTTCTAAGTACATGCAAATTAATTAAAACCCGTGCAAATTAGTTATAAATACATAGAAATTAATTGCGAATATTAAATAGCGATTGACGTTGGCGGGGTCACCATCTACTGATGACATATCAATACAAGTTTCTGGCTCCCAGTAAACTCATATCATTATTGCAGTCACTAGGACTAGACTGCAGTCTTTATCAGTACGTCGTTTCATCTACCATTTGATTGGCATGAGAGTAAAGTGGGCAAATTTATGCTCTTGTGGTATGTTTCTTCTCTTTGGATTCCATGTTTTTCCTCCATCTTCCGTAACTTACATTCTCAGATATTTGTGTTTAATGAACTCCATCCTGAGTCTATTCTTCCTTGAATTACTGTTTCTATTATTCATCTAGACATGGACTACCATATACATCCCAAGGTATATCTTGTTACGAACTGTCGCAGTCCACCCTTTGTGTGATATGCTCATCGCTGTCTTGGCAGAATAGATGCAAAAGGGTGTGAATTAACGTGTGGGTTGGAAGAGGATCGTCCCTCCTCCTCCCTCCTCCAACACTGGTGAAATATTTCTGTAATTAAGTTTCACCTCTGTCATGGGTGATCTTGTTTCTTCTCCAACAACAACAAAAGTATTCACATTCATACCACTTAGAATGCTATTAGTTTTTCAGAACTTCAGAAAATGAAATCTTGTTAGTGAAAATAGGAAAGGAATTCCCATCAATGCAAATGCAGGGAAACACATCTGATGATTGTGCAACTTACAACTACCATCATTGTTAAAGCTGACAATTGCATCCGACTATTGTAGTACGTACTACTTGTATTAGAAGTGCAACACACATATCTTTGCCGTTGCGAAGATCCCAATTTTCGTTTCGTCTCCCTGTCTCTCAGCATCAACGGTTCTACCCTGCTTGCCAACCTTCGCCATTGTTGCCAATTGTCATTCCATTACTGGACACACGCGCGCAAACATAATTGAAAACAATTGGCAATATAGCATGACATAGTGCATGTTCATTGGCTAGCTAGTAACTAGTGTTGCTAACTGTATTAATGAAGCACTAATTATATCATGGAAGAAGAAAGGCAAAGTGGCGGTGAGTTTTGTTGGATTGGAAGAACCATATTTTTATTTTAAGTATTTGACTGGTTTGACATTGTGTGCGTGTATTGCGTGTGTGTATGTGAAAGTTTATGTGTTTGGTTAGTGAACGTTAAATTCCATAATGCCTCCAGTACTATTGTTCATATTTCATCACTTTAGAATTGCTCAAACGAAATAACTTATGTGGATGCATGAGAATTTCGACTCTCGGCTCCGGCACATGTTCTTGTAGAAATTATATGAGAGAAGCTGTTATTTTTGCTGCTAATGCGATGCATATTGCTTTCTTTGTTAAAATTGGCATGCTTTGATGGGTGACAAGTTTATAACAAATGAAAAAGCCGGGTGGCTTATTGTCTCGTGGCAATACATGAACTTCTTATTCTTGTTATTGTTGCGAAAGCCGGTATCGTTTGTAAATGTACAACAAAGGCAGCCGACTGTCGCCCACCACAGAGAGCCATTAATACTGCTTAAGGAGTGTTTGTGGTCCAATTGTCGCGGTTTAACACATTTCCAGGTTATTAGTTCTCAAACCAGTGGTAATGTCAGTCGTGTATCAATCACATATCGTTGCAGTTCCAGTACCAGTGTGGACGGGCTTATTGGGAGTGAACAGTTAAAATGCCACCAGGTCCAGTGTCCGGTTTTTTTGTTTTTTTTAAACTTTCATATGGGGCCTGAAATTGACCATTTTCTCTAATAACATTTCAATATAGTTGCAGCAGTATCCACGTCAATCGAAAAGAGATGATGTCATCAACGAAATGAACGTATTTGGCGTATTTCATTGAATACATGTCATTCGCCACCAGCGACAATCGCCACCAGCTTAAAATATGTGCCACTGGCCACCAGTCCATTAGCTGCGTGTGACCCACTGTCCCCTCCCCTGATGCAATGACCGCAGAACCTTCCCCTCCACCCGCTAGCTCCGCTTTCTCTCAGTATTGCTCGGAATGTCAGTGTTCAGGTCATAGTTGTTTAGTGCATTCTAGTTGTGCTTCGTCTGTGTGGAACTCATTTATTATTTTCGGTTTTAGGAAGTTGCTTGATATGGAAGTGTCAAGCAGAGAGCACAGCATGTGCAATAATAAGGGCCCAGCTCAACATGGAAGGTAAACGAAGGAAGATTGCTTACATGACTCTAGACTGAAAAGAAAGGTTAACAAATATGAAGAAAGTGGTGACATTGTTACTTGTTTGAACACAATTTCTCAACTCCAAAAACTTTGAAGAGTTACTATAAAGTCCAGGAGCTTAAACGTTGACTTATGAGAGTAAAGATAAATGTGAATTATATAAATAAAGTAAATATCAGAGTATGAGTTCAATTTGAGGTCAATGTAAAACTGACGAAGCCAATAACTGATTTTAAACACGCCTGTATGCAATACATATTGCATGTAGCCAGTCTAAAGCCTGTGAAAAGTGTGATGGGAATCAGTAAAATTCACTTGACTGTTCAAGGCAGAGCAGGCCTGCGACAGCAATAATGAGAGAAACCGGGCGGAGGGGAAGGTCCTGGGGTCATTGCCTCAGGGGAGGGAGGCAGGGAGGGGACAGTGGGCCACGCGCAGCGAATGGACTGGTGGCGATTGTCACTAGAGGCGATTGAGAGGACACCATTTCATTTACTATAATTCCTCCAGAAAATTTGGAAGCTGAATCGAGACAGAGACAGAAAAAGCACACACGGGTGATTGTCAACCAATATTGATTTCATGAATTCATATGTCGAAGAAAATTCCATGGCGTGAATATGTTAACATCGATTCCAATTTCACAATTATATTTGCTATTACTTCCTTGTATATATGCTACACGAGCACTGCAAAATTAACGTATAATTATGAATAAATTCCTGGAAAAAATAGTAAATAAAAACCATTATTTAAATAAATTAGATCTGAAACAGATCTTCTAAATATAAGCTAATTGTAATATTTCATCTCTTCATAAAAGTTATTAGAAATTTCCTGACATCTACTGATAATTTATGAAATTAACATCCATTATCATATGTCGACGTAGAACACTGACAAACTTTCACAGAGTGTATAGGATAAGACGAAGAATTTACCTAAGCAAAGTTTTGCTTATTATAGTGGAACCACGAGCAAAACAACCTGCGAGACCCGCGACTCCTGTGGGCGGTACTCCCGCGAGTAGAGGAGGGGGAGAGTGGACCATGCTTCCTTATGGTTCGAGGTGGAGGGAAGAAGGGAAAGCTGTGCGAGGACTTTTCGTCCCGAGGTTTTTTTTCTTGTGGTCGATCTATAAATCCTTCTTTCGGCGCTACGAGTCCTGGAAACATAGTAAGCAATTGAGAGTGAAATAGTTTGATAATTTATTTTCGTTTCTTTCTTACAGGCAATCTAATCGGAATTAACTTTGTGGACACACCTCGTATATTGGCATATACGTACATTTTGTAGATATTTATCGAACACGGATTTTATTAATGCACAAGCTTTAGAAATGTACCAAAGAGCCAAATTATTCGAGAATTATACACCTTATTTATTTTTTCTTCTGTTACGTCGCTCTCTGCTACGTTTGACTAATCACGGCGATGACGATGGCAAAAGGTTAAAAAAAGGTATAGCTCTAGCTGTACTCTTCGTATATGCATCAGGCCATGATGGCACGTAGCGGGTGTGGAGGTAGAGTCCCACGGATGCTAAAATATATCTCGGCTATATTGAATGTTATTTGCACCATGCTCAGATTTCCACCAGGTAAACATTGGTTATAAGCTGGATGGGTCCCAGAGCTGTTTTATGCAGGGACATTACCAGAAGAATTCCCAATCACTGTAGTAGATGAAATTTATGAAGAGGACACTCGCAAATGACCAGACCAAGACATAAACCAGGAACTTTCGATGTTGAGATCGTGAGTTGATCACTCAACTGTCAGGGTGGTGGTGCAAGGAAATGACGTTCAACCAACTAGACGGAAAGCGGTGTTCAAGTTCAGAAGATTCAACAAATGCCGGTCTGCTGCTTGAAACGGTCACTTGATAAGTTAGTTCTCACCACGTGATCATACACCACACATACACCGGTCCGGAAGGTAGTGCAAACGGTGCAGACACCAAATACACTACTTGACTCCAAATCAACGAACTAGACGACTCGGTGTTGCACCGTGTAACCAAATAGACGCATCGATGCAAAGAGAGTCAATAAGTGCAGCTAACTAGACAGGGCTGGTATCTTGGAATGTGCAGTGTTAACAATATGTGCTTCCCTTTTGTATCGTGTGAACATACATCTAAAAGTGGTTCCATTCCTTCAAATCTAATTCACCCGCACAGTAGCTCTTGGAAAGATGTCACAAAAATTTAAGAATATTTAGTATATTATAATATAGAATATAGAATATAGAATTATAGAATATTTAGCCTGACTTGGTGCTATCTGTGTATTACTTGTCTCTAAACTCAAGAAATACCTTAAAGGGAGAAAAGGTTGAGGTAAGTCTGGAGCGTAAATCCCGACAATTCAAAACACATAGGCTAACATAGTAATCAATAAGTTGAGTTTGAATGGGTATGTGTGTAGTAAATAACAAATGACTAACCTACAACTATCAATTTTGTTTTGAAAGTCGAGATTTAATGCATTCCTAGTTGTACAATTTCTGTGTGAACGAAATAGCCTGTATCATACAGGGTTTCCGCAAGGAAATGCCCTATATTAATATTTTGTACTGGAAAACTATCGTGCAAGGATTTCTAAAAATAGGCACATTATTAGCAGTTGTTCCTAGAGACGTCATCACTAGCTGGACTTGATAGGACTCTAGCACACTGTAAAAGAGTGTCAGTCCATCCTCTTGCCTATCTGAACAGGTTTGATGATAAATTTTCAGAAAAATTCAGCTAGAATTACAAACACATATACACACAGAGATATGAGTAAAGAAGGAGTAGAGAAACAGAGAAAAATAATAGGAAGAGAGAAAGGAAAAAATAGAGATACAGGAAGAGGAGAGAGAGAGAATCAAAGGTAAGTGGAGATAGAGAAACACAAGATGAAAGAAAGAAACGAGGAACACAGAAATAAATAGATAAGCAAAGAAAAAGAGAGAGACAGAAAGAGTACAAGGGAAAGAGAGGGAAACGCGGGAAGAAAGATATAGAGGAAGTGCAGGAAAGAAAGTGAGAGAGAGAAACAAAGGAAGAAAGAGAGAGAGGAGGAATAAAAAATAAAGGAAACGCACAAAGCAAGAAAGAGAGATAGGGGAGGAATAGAGAAAAGGAACAACACAATACGAAAGTAATGAACAGAGAAGGAAAGAGAAGAACAGGAAGAGAGAAAGACAAAAAAGAGAACATTTTAGAAGGTATAAAGAAAGGAAACCGTTGATAGTAATAGATAAGCACATGACGAAATATAGAGACAGGGAAAGAAAGAAAGAAATAAAAGAAAGAGAGTAGAGTAACATGGAAAGAGATAGAGAAACAAAGGAAAATGAGAGAGCATGAACAGAGGAAGAAGGATAAGTAAACGTGGAATAATGGAAGAGAGGAGGAAGAAGAAGCTAGTGAAACAAGATGAAAGAGTATAAGACATAATCTTAGCAGCGACGCCTGCCGGAGCAGACCACATCTGTGAATATTTCATTTACGCTTGAGCCCGCATTAACAAAATACTATGGCGACACCACTATTTGTTCGTATTGGGTGCTTGTATTTAGAAAATCTGGGCCAGAAAGGTGGCGATTATAACCCCACCACTCCCTTTCCTGGACATGCCGAGAACGGAACAAGAATTATGGAAACAGCTCATAAACAGTTGCCGAGTTTCAACCGAAAGACCCAAAGAGAGACAGAGAAAGCGAAAGGGGGGGAGGGAGAGGACGAGGAAAGGGAAGCAAATCTGATTAAATATGTCGAGAGTTGGGGTTGTGCTGATAAACTGGCCTAACTAGTTTGTGTTGATCTAAACACGCCACGAGGAAGTTCGGGCGTTTTTGGGAACCTGAATAAATCGAGGGAGAAATCCTCGTGGCCAGATGCAGGTGGGGCGAGCGTTGAGGGGGTTTCGGGGGCGGGGAGGAAGGGGACAGAGTCAGCCGAAATGTTGATTCATGATGGAGCCATTAATTGCATGTAAATTGGTAGACGCGTCGACCCTGTGCACACACATAAAACCATTGGAAAATGATAACCTTTCTTTTGGCGGGAAAATTCCTTTGTCTGGGCGATTTGCAAATTAGGCGTGGCTTCTTCGAGTTTTAGGTGCACGCTAACGGGCATATTTTCCAGAAACTTACCCAATAAACTCATAAAGGTGGGAGCTGCTCATTTTTAAATGAAGGGATAGGTCTAGACACCGCTTGTGGTTGTCCCAAGATTAAAGGCTGCAAATTGCCTTGAGAGACAATGCGATAAAGATAAGATATGCCGTCCACTGTGTATGCCCTATATCATCATGACGTGAGTTAAGATGAAAGCATTGTGTGTATAGAACCCCCCCCCCCCCCACTAAAGTAGGCACCTGGAGTTACGTAAAATCTGGCAGTGGTCAACTATTCCAGATGTCTCTTTAATTGGAAAGCTCATTTTTCCAACAACGAGCTCCTTGCCGTAATAAGGGAGTTGATCTACGACGTCGGATTTTTCAATCACCCTGTATGTAAATATAGAGATTGTTAAAAGACAACTATAATTATTTCATAGACTTAGTCTGGCAACAATTTTGGTGCCACTGTTTTATTTTGGAACTTCCAAAACACAGGGAGTAATTCCAACTTGATCATATAGGTGAAATGCTTATTTTTAGATTTTGGCGGCCACATTGACCACTATATTTAATGTTATGTGATAAAGCACATCCTTTTAATTTCTTATTTTCATAATAGAGTTTAGAACTGAAACTGGTATGAAAATAAGATGCCATGAATGATAAATATATGTAATCAAATAACAGGGTTCAGGAATAGAAATATTTGTCAAGCAGTCATTTTGATGACATAATTACCGACGAACGAGAGTTTAAAAAACTTGGGGTTTGGAGCGTTTTACAGTCAGGAATGAATGCACTTCACACATCCCAAAGGGCATGTGAAATATTGTATTATTTTTCCTTTCTTTCAAACCATGCTAGTGGAGTTGTATAGACATCATGCAAGCCACCAGTACATTAAATCAAATAACTACTTTATGGTTAACGATAGAGAGAAGATGCAGGTATAGTTGTAAAATCCTTACAACGCTCTACAATTATAAAGTCAAAAAGTTTAATAGGACTTTATAATTACTTAGTAATTTAGGCTAAAACGTTAAAAGGTAATGAAAAATCTAATTTATATTTAATTTATATATATATATAACGTGTCGAGTACATAAAATATACTTTATTCTGAAAATTGTCCAATTTATTTGATTTAATTTAGTCTGAAAACTAAAGTTCTATATCTCTATTCTGTGAGAAGTTATACTCGTTTAAAAATTTCACTACAAATTCTGACGGTGTCCACATAGATGACGTCATTTCTCCGAAATCTACAACGGGATTTTTTTGGACTTTTTGTGACAAATACAATTCAAGTAGTACTACATATTCCAGCAAGTTTAGTTTCACTTTTTTAATGTTCAGATTTGCCTCCAAATATGCCTAATTTGACTGTACTACACATAAAGACTCGTAGATGTCGTTTCAATCGTTGGCCAGCCGTCTCAATTCCTTCAACGATGCAGGAGGGATGTACTTTTGAGTAATAAATAAGTAATGTTCAAATATTTTCTTTCTTTTTCACTTGATAACGACAGTCTCATTACTTAATTGTCGGACTCTCGGCCATTAAAAATAAAAAAAAAACGTGTACACGTAGTAGACCAACACAGAGATACATTCAGCGGTAGCTACAACGTGTGTTTGCCGAAATTCA
Organism: Lepisma saccharinum; assembly: GCF_977018435.1. Classification (NCBI taxonomy): domain Eukaryota; kingdom Metazoa; phylum Arthropoda; class Insecta; order Zygentoma; family Lepismatidae; genus Lepisma; species Lepisma saccharinum. The sequence continues at coordinate 28,853,956 of NC_139231.1, read as the reverse complement.
ACGCTTGAACAGTTAATTGATAAGCGATAAAACATGATCACACTGGTTTATATTCGTTCGAAAAGCAAACCATCACTATTCTCCCAGGCAGCGGCGGATTAATCACCTAGGGGTGCTGAGGGTTTGCGGAATTTAATTTAGAGGGTGCGATGTTCAAAGTCTGTGCCAAACTGCAATAAATGAAGGGTGACAATATCTTTTGAATCGAACTCGAACTATCACCAGCTAAACTACAAATGACAGATCTAATAGCGCTTCAGGTAGTTCTTTTTGAACGGAAGAAGTGTTATCCCCAGTTTATATTGCATATTTCGCGGAGTTTTTCGCGTTAAAGTGTAAAGCTCGGTGTTATTATGAAAAAATTGCATAAATCACGTTATTTCGCGATTCTGGAACACCATAAACTTGCTTCCTTCACCTACACAAATACATTTTAAACATTTTGTTTTGCTTTCATCAACTTTTCGGTGCTATCGTTAAAGCGAAAACTTCACGTCCCTACTTATAGGCAATTATTCAAAATCATGAACGAACCACCTGAATGAAGAAAATAAACAATTCTAACAACAATGCTGATGAAAGAAAGACAACAGCCGCTGATCTTTGTAGAGACTGCCGCCAGTTGAGAAAAGTGAACGCCGCTTCGCTCTCAGAGTTAAGATGCCTGTTGTAACCACATTGTACGCTCAATGTGACGGCATGTCATAATATGACATTGCAAGAGTTATTAACGTTTTTGATTGAAAATAGGTATTGAACAAGGGATGCTGAAGGGGGGTGCGGAAGAAAATTAAGAGGTGCTCAAGCCCCCCCTTCGCGCCGCCCTTGCTCCCATGCGTACGAGACTTTTTGTGTATTTCAAAAAATTGCCGATACTACTTTCTCAAATATACGAAGCCAATATCTATATGATTACTATAGATACTTGGATTTATAGTAATTATAAACCCGATGCATTAGTGGCAATTAGTTGCATACACTCAGGATAACATTTCATTTCTCAAGGATTCATAGCGTCGACATGAAACGTCAAACAAGAAAATATTATTCCGAAAAGTTGTTGAACTTGGTAACTCTATACGCTGTAAACGTATGTGTGCTGCCATGCCAGACATGTTCTTTATACTATATATTTAGAACGAGACAGACTTGCTCTTCGAGACCGAGACATGCATTAACATGTCGAGACAAGATCTAGACTATGCCAATTATCATCTCGATACCATCCCTAAGCGATCCAATCATAAAAATAGAGGTCTATTTGAGCATTAGAATAAATCCAGAAATTCCTTCAACGAGTCAAGTAGAACACGAACCAGTAGAGCTCTAATTTCTATATCTTGCTTTCCCCCTTCCACGCCCACTCCCTTTTCTGATTCGCCGTCTGGTCCAGGCTGCCAAGCGAAGCACGAACGCACCCATTCTCGTGAACGAGCCAGTTCCCGAAGCAGACGCCGCAGTCTAGAAAAATCCACAGACTCCGAGAAAGCAGTTATGGAAGCACGTACTTCGCCCAATAACTTCGGGAGATGAACACGAAACAGAAAAATAAAACTTTCTTTCTCAACTGTCGCTCTCTGCCTCCTTTCTCTTTCTCTCACTGATTCCCTCTTTCTCTATCTGTTTATCTTTATGTACAAGATTTTCTCTTCTCTCACTCTCTCTGTGCTTGTGCGTGTGTTTTCTCTCTCCCTCTCTGCCGGTCTCTATCTTCCTCTCTTTATGTATTCATGTAATATACAGGGTGTCCCGGGAGGAAGTGGCAATACTTTGGGAAATGGTAGTATGGGTGATTGTAATCAAAAAAGTTCATATGAACATGGGTCCGATTTTGAACGTGAACTGAGATATGAACAGAAATAAAAATGCCGCCACCAACATCAATGCACTCACGTACAAGGAAAGGGTGGGGGGGGGGGGGGGTAACGCCCAACATTTTCATGACCCGGTCGTGAGTGGGGTTGATGTGGTCAGCAACACGCCCCTGACCGCCTTTACCCCCGCCTCCAGGTACCCATGTTGTTCCACGCTGGGTAGGCGCCGAAGCCGCTTTCACCGTTAGAAAAGTACTGGGTTGCTCCGGCCGGGAGTCGAAGCCGGGACCCTTTGCATGGTAGGCAGACGCCTTACCGACTTCTTTTTTTTTGCTAACCACTTTTTATTTAATTTTTATTTTAGAAACAATATAGCCTACAATCATATTTGACTAGAAATCACATATGGATGACTATAATATTAGCATGTTAACATGCAGTAAGAACTGTCAAAAAATCACTAAATAAAGTTTTCCTCTTATTTTCACTATTTTGATAATATTCATGTTTTATATACTCCCAGGATTGCTCATGAAAATCCATTTCCTTATATTTGCATACAAACCATATATAATGACCAAAAATCCACTGCACACTTTTCAATTTCTGTAAGTTAATGAAAAACTAAATATGCTGACCAAGGCAGTAATTTATTTTATTAAAAACATAAACTAAACGTAACGTTTCAACCTTCTAGCAAGGTCTTCTTCAGACTCTGTATCAAGTACAAAAGTAACAAGATACAAAAACAGGGCCTTATATATACACAAACATTACTCCCTCCAGACTATTTAGAAAGTTGTTTGGAACTTTCTAGAAGGTGACTTTCACTTTCACCAACTTTACTTTCACCTCAAAGGCTAAACTCAATTACTTCCATATAGAATGTGGTTGGACTTTTAATCTCATGATCTTTTCCCTTCATTTTTCTTCCTTCTCCTCTCCTCTTTCTCTCTTGTCCTTTCCACTCTTTCTAATATCTTCTTCCATTCTTTGTTTAACTTCAGTCCCCCATTCCAGTTCATTGTGTCTTCTTCACCTTTCTTCTCTATTTCCTTGGCTTCCTTCCATTTTCTCACTAGCATTCTCTTCTCCCTTCCTATCTGCTTAGCCTCATCCCACTCTATGTCATGTCCTGTATCTCTCGTGTGTTTAAATATTGCATTTCTCTCTCTCTTAAGTCGTACATCATCCCTATGTTGTTTTAACCTGTCTTTCAGCCTTTTCTTAGTTTCTCCTATGTACACACTCTGACATTCTTTACATTTCACTTCGTAGATAATCCCTTCCTCTTCCTCTTCTCTGTTTTCCTTATTCTTGTTAGCATTCCTCGCTATTCCTAAGATGCTTCTCCCTCCCTTCCTGTAAGTTTTAATTCCCGCTTTCCTAAGCACTTTGCATATCTTTTCTGTGGTCTTCCCCATACTCCTTATTCCAAACCTACTCTCTTTTTCTTTCTCTTCCAATTCTTCCCTGCCCGTTTTCTTCCTTCTTCTGTTTATGTCCAGTCTATCCTGCTTCTCATAGCCATTCTTTTCCAGCTGTTTCCATAGGCTATTTATTTTGCCTTCTTTTTCACATTCTTTCATGCATATTTTCTTGATTCTGTCCTCCATATTCCTTATAAAATTTCTTTTTGTCACCTAACTTACATCACTTCTTTTGTGGCAGAATACCCCTGCTGCACACTTCTTCTGATGCCAAGCGGTTTCAATTTCTTGTCCTCTATTCCTTTTCATCAATATATCTAGAAAGCTTAACCTGTTTTCTTCTTCTATTTCAAGTTCCAATAATATCCCTCTTTCTTCATCTTGAATTTCTTTGGCAAAAATGTCTAGCTGCCTCTTCGTTCCCTTCCATATGCCAAAACAGTCATCCACATATCTGCAAAACAGAATTATTTTGTCACCTCCCTTTTCTATCACTTTCTTTTCCCATTCATTCATAACCAATTCAGCCAATGCTGGGCTTAGACTGGAACCTATATTTAGTCCTTCACTCATTAACATTATTTTATCTCCCATTATACTGTAACCGTTATTCCAAATGGTTTCCAGCGCCTTGACTACCCTTTCACTATCCCATTCTCCTATAATTTCTTGTCCCATTCTCTTTTTAATAATGTCCAAAACGTGTCCCCTCTTGATGCTCGGGAACATACTTTTCACGTCTAAGCTAAACATTGTCGTCTTCATCTCATTTAACTTAAGTCCTTTTATGAGGTCTACTACTTGTTCACTGTTCTTAACTGCTCTGCTTTCTTGCTGTGTTACTAACACGTCAATAACTTTCTTAACTTTCTTTTCTAAGGGTTCCAAAATATTATTTCTGCAGTTCATTACTGGTCTTAACTTTATCTCCTCTTTGTGTATCTTTGGAAAACCTTTCAAACTTGGTAGTCTTCCTGTCTCCTTTATGCATTTCTTGAATCCACTCCTCCTACAGTCTTTTATGATTCTTTCTTTTATAGTTTGTTCCTCTCCTGTTCCACAAATCTCCTCATATCCGTTTTCTTTTAGGTCTTCAAACTTCCTCTCGTACCATTCTCTTTCCATCACAAGTTAATGTAAGTTAATGCAATGAGGCACAAATCGACACATTTTGACTACTAGGAGACATAAATATTTCCAAATTTCTCTAGTTCTTACACATTCACTTAGTCACAATGTTGTATCGTCCCCTCACATTTACAATGAATACACAAGTTATCATCCGATAACCGAATTTTACATAATTTCGTCTCAGTAACCACCAGATCATGTACAACACTATACCACATAGACGTAATATAAGAAGGCATATGTTTTGCATGGACGTTCTTCCAAATTTGACCCCAGTCCACTGTTGGGTTTCTGAGAGTGACTTTACACGTTATCATACTAGACAAGCAGCAACGCTTATAAAGAGCTGCCACTGTAGGTAATGCAAAATCGTTCGAATTGAGTAATAGATAGCCTATTTCCACGATTGAGTCTCGCAAATGTTTATATTTTTTAGGGATACGTGCAACACAAATGGGCGACGTCAGTTCGATATCATTAAGCATTTCCTTCATAATGACAGCAGTTAAACAAGAAGGGTGATTCACTAGTGTTGCAATAGCGTTTCGTATTCGAAGAGCTTGACTCTTCCGTTCAATATTGGTCAAGGTTAATAATCCGTGTTGCATAGGTAAACAAAGCGTCTCGTGGCTGACCCTGCATACGTACTTTGCCCACACAAACCAATATATCGCACTTCTCATCTTTGTGTAGTCAATTCTCCTCATTGGAAGTAACTCTTCGCAAGATACCATAGTTTCGAGCAAGCATACATGTTTACGAATGCTACACGAGACTGAGATCACGAGATTTGTGTTGCCACAAAATAGCTTTCAGCGAATTTATACACGGAGCATAGTTACGTTCTATTATCTCATTGAACGAAGTAGAAAAATGAATACCAAGAATTTTAAGAGACGTAACTGCTCTGAACGGTAATAACATAGACCGTAAATGGTTTGTCGCTAAGTGGAAAATATTGAGTTTTATTATAATTAATATGTAAACCTGATGCTGATTCATATCGATCTAATAATTTATATAATATCGTCAAATCCTGAGGCAACTTCATGCATGCGATAGAGTTACATCGTCAGCATATCCTAGTACTTTTAAGGTTACAGAATGCAAGGTGAGACCTTGTAACTTGTGTTGCAGTTCCTGTAAAAAAAGTATTCAAGGCCGCACTAAACAAAAACATAGACAAGGGGTCACCCTGCCGTACCCCTTGTTTTATAGGCAATGGTTTTAGCATTTAGAAATACATTACCACAACCAAAACGTTTTTGAATTTCAAACATATAATCATGATTCACACTATCGAAGGCTCTCTGAAAGTTGAGAGCAACCATTGCATGTTGCCCCCCATCATTTCCACAAAGATAACCCATAATAACTTCTCGTACAGTTTACAGCACCTGTACAATATTTTTGTTTTCCCCATAACAATACTCAGCAGGACCCACAAGAGACTCTGTATATGGAAGTAAACGTCTCATTAAACATAGTGAATATATTTTGTAATCTGCACATAACAGAGAAATCGGACGATAATGTTCCACTTTCGTGGGTATCGGTATTTTGGGGACCAATACTAAAACCCCTTTATTACAAGTATTACGAAGACGATGATTGCGAAAAACCTCATTGACCCTGGTCGTGAACAGATTCCCAACAATGGGCTAAAATAGTTGATAGAAAGAGGTAGGTAGATCATGAATGACTTAGTTTACAAGACACCGGTAAACTCGCAAGAAGAGCTCAGGGAGAGGATCTTAACAGCTGGTCAACATAGTATCAAGGACACCATCACATCATGAGTTAAGATAACAAATGTCCGTAAAAACCTGCGTGCCTGCATTCGTAACGGAGGTGTCCACTTTGAGCAAGACGTATAATGTTCTTTAATTGTATTGTTCATTGATTCCATTCACATGAAGATGAATGAAGTATTATTTCTTGTACACAAATGTGAACATTAGCAACATTTGTACCTTGTTGGATAGCTGATTACACAAGGAAGTAATTTAAGTAATTTGTACTCTTCGTAACATACCATTTTTGTTATTAATTATGTTGCCAAGTAAACTAAGAGTGTATTTTTTATCACCACTTGTAAGTTTAGACCCACCCGTTACTTACATGTGATTGTTATTTGGGATAAACTTTTGTGGAAAATTGTCATTTAAAAAAAAAAACAATAGAAATTCGATTATCTCGAAAACTACTAATTTTCGGACAGGGTATCTATCGTACGGTCAAATTTATTGCAAATTGCCTCTACTTTAACCCCTTTCAGGGAACACATCTAATTACAAGTCACCCTGTATATATATATATTGTCTGATAAGTCAGTACTTATTTTTAAGTTGGTAATACATACCGTAGAAACCATTGTATAATGTAACTGTCACAGGAATGGAAACTAATTGTCTACCGTTAATAGACCTCCCCGATGGCGCAGTGGTAGCGTCGTCGCCTTGTAATCAAGGGGTCCGTCCCGGGTTCGATACCCGGTGCAAGCATATAGTGGTTCGGATCCCACTTTAAACTGTAGGTCCAGTCCCGATTAGCCTTACTGTGCATAAAGTGGACTTATAACACCAAATCAATCAACGATCAATCTACCATTAATGCTGCAGGTAACTGAACATGCCACCAACGATTAGCACAGATGAAAGAGCAAGAATTGCTCCTGGTTTGTTTACGCGCGTGTGTCTCACTACCACTCATTTTCTCACTCTCTACATATATGTCCGTTTTCATTCCTCTTTCTCGCCCCCTCTATGTCAGTTTCTCTTTGTCTATGTCGCTTTCTCCATATATCTACTTCTGTCTGTCAGTTGTTTCCTCTCTCTCTCTCTCTCTCTCTCTCTCTCTCTCTCTCTTCGTATGTTTACCTGTCTATCTCAGTCTCTTTATATCGGTTTCTCTATCTATCAATATCTCTATGTCAGTTGCTAAGCCTCTCTCTACAACCAGCATACTTAATATGTTCCCGTTCTTTACTGAGATTCCTTTACTTTTCTAGTCATAGATCGATTTCACGGACTTTTCTACAATTTCCAGGGCAGTGGGTTCTCTTTAACTAAACAATGCACCCAGATTTCTCGCAGAGGGTGAAATCTGTGACGATAGTGACAAAGAAAAGGCTATGAAATTTTAATACAAGTTTTGGACAAATATTAGTTATAATTTAGCCGTAGTAGAACACTGCAGCCTGGTGCAGGAACAGATGTGGTATTGGGAGTTTGGCGACACTGTCCAAGGTCAGTCCTACTGCCTCTCGGTTATCACTGTACAGCAAGTTACTCGGGAGATCGATGTGTGGAAGAAAGGTGTACGTGAGCGTGGTATAGTGCATTGTAATCAAATTACTCAACAAAGAAAGCTGTAAACCGTCTGAAATGTGTACCATATTGAAACAACAGTACAGTGAGATGACGATGTAATGCATCTTGTTTGGGAGTGGCTATGCCTTTAACCAAATAACTATTTCCTGAGCGGTATCCGGAAGCTTCCGGAGAGCTGGCGGATGTGTATTACCAACCAGGAAGGGTATTTTGAAAATTAACTACTTTGTTTTCAATAAAGGAATTACAGGTACGGATTTATTTACTTATTATAATTCAGATTTGCCCGAGCCTTGTTTCCATGTCTGTTAATGCATGCTTAGTGATTAGCTACTTGCACCGTGTTTTCTGCAGAATTATTTTTCTGTGCTTAATAAGTGGGTTTCATGTGACGCCAAGATTCGCACCGCCGCCATGTTTGCGGCGAAGTTGCTTGTCGTCCCGAAGGAAATACCCACCACGTACAGTCACGGACACTGCCGGCTTGTAATGAATACATTGACTTTCAATGGAATCGTTACAAGCCGGCAGTGTCCGTGACTGTACAATGTCGTGTCATCTGGGAATAGCGGTAATTTTTCATATGTTCAAACTCTTTGCGCAATCGACAGAAAAAATATGGAGAAATAGCGAAGTTTTGCGGTGTAGATCCATATGAACTGGACAATAACGAAATGAAAAGGGGCCTAAACCTTTGCCCAACTGTAGTTCACGTGTGTTTATTTACTTGACCCCAAGACTACTAGAAGGAAAGGCTGGGGTCAGACACGCCTCTTTTCGCGACTGCTGCGGGTGTGACGTCATGGGCGGACAAAACCCAGGTGAGTCTTTAGCCATACGGAAAGGAACGTGGAGAGGCTGATCTGTTTTGTTCTTTTCGCTCCTTTTTTCTTGTATTTCTGGATTGTTGGGATCAGGGTGCGAAATCCTGGAGGGGACGAGGGGGCTTTCCCCCACCAACAATCTTGCCTCAAAAATCCCCCCACCAAAATTTCCCGGGGGAAAGAGTTTTTGTTATAACAATCAAAAGATGAGCAATTACTTTTAATTTCAAATATACTTTACTAAGAATAATATCGAAAACACACACAAATTAGTGTGGTTGTGAGTGTTGAATGCTTTCTGTCTCAAGATATCATTAACAAATCTACATCAATACGCACAGTAAAAGTAAAACAAGAATGCAAAACAATAATAACTATGAAATCTAATTGATTTATATTAACATAGTGCACAAACTAAACAAAAACTTACACATAATAAAACCACTTCAACTATGTCATAATTTTTTAACATCTTTAACCGGTTAGTAATGGAATTAGTTAGCTGCTTTACACTATCTGATATGTATGAAAGTAACAAATTAATTTCTAATTAATAATCATAATAATTATTTTATTTGAGTAATTTATTTTTACTTTTAATAACATTACAAATATGTACATCGTATAATTCACACATATGTTTGTGGGGAGGGGGTTGTAGGTTAAGAAATTTCTCCCCCTCACCAGTTTTCAATGATTTCGCACCCTGGTGGGTTGTGAGGTGTTGCAGTTCACAATGCCTTCAGTGAGGTGTTGCGACATGTCATGTCGTGATCTCCGATGAAAAAATAAAAACAGCGGGTGACAATATATAACTGAACACATCGCATCTTGTTAGTGGATTGCGATACCAGTAGTCTCATTACACAACATCAGGCTACCATACACTTCAATTGGGTTACGATTATTAGAATAAAAAAATAATAATATTGTAATTTTTTAATAAAGGCTCTCACGAGTATAGTAAGATAAAAACTGCAAGCATACCCCTCCCAATTTAATATCCAGTCCCCCACCAAAATTCCAATGTCTATTGTAGGTTCACTGTTGGTAGTGAAGAGTTGAATCTCGACCTCCTCCAAGTAATTTAATTCTCAATCGCCATACCAAAATCCCCACAACAGTCTAAGCGCAACAGTAATTAATACTCAAGACTAGGCTATCTCCCATCCTAGTGCTCAATTTCCTTACTATAGAGTTGGAAACTTCCCCAACCAAGGGTAATTCCACATCAGAATTCACGATAAAAAGTTCAGGTTTAATATGTAATAGCTGGCTGGATATTGTGCACCTCAAATAGTAGATACCGTGTTGCCGAGAGACGATACTGGTATGTCTCATCGCGTGAAAATTCCATCTCTTCTCGTGTCTAGTCTCGTTAACAACACTAATAATACATAGTAACTTATAATTCCCCGGCCGGTTCAAATCCGGGAACTTTTCTAACGATGGAAGCGGCCCCGGCGCCCACCCAGCGTCGAATAACATGGGTACCTGGGGGAAACCCTGGGGGAAACCCTGGGGGGTAAAGGCGGTCAGAGGCGTGATGCTGATCACATCACCCCCACTCACGACCGGATCAAGAAAGTGTGAGGCGTTACCCCCACACCCCCTATACGCCTTCATGGCGTGGTGCTAAGCACAGGGGAGCACTTTACCTTTTTTATCCCTTGAAAATACACAGCTTGCTATTTATTGATGAAGGAATTGGGAGCATAAAAGTCGAAACATTAATTTGCCTCAAACATCGCTCAGAAGCTCGCAAGTTGAACGCTCATTCACCTCACATTCCACCGGATGCAGAGCCGAGCAACTAGAATTTTCCACTCGGCTCTGCACAGTCAGCAAGGCAACGGCCCTCGCCGGCGGTGAGTGCACCTCCACTGTAAATTTCCATCTGCATCCAGGGATACCCCAGGTGCACAGTGGAGGTGCAAAGTCCAACAACCTATGACTCAAATCCAATGTATAAAACCGCTGGAGACAGTAAATCGATCTCTCACTTCGCTCCAATATCACCACCAAACTGATCGACGAGAAGAGGACGACGGCCTGCTGAGAGATCGCGACAGTACGAGGCGGCAACAAGCGAGAAGTCCATAGCAGTCCGGATTAAGCCAACCGAAGAATCTGCAAGAATAAAACAAGTCGCCGAATTGCCTGCCGTCTCTTATCGTCATCTTCGATCTCTCCAGCGGACACCTGTCACCGTCGCCGACGCCAGAAGCCGAGGGCCAGACCAACAGCAAGGGGTGAGTAGCGTTCAACAACACAGGCTCCCAACAATCCTTCATCAGCCTCCTTAAGGGTAGAGGTGGTTAGCCAAGTCAAACTTAAGACCTACTGTATTTATCTGAGCTACGTCCCGGCGTGACTCGATCCCGTACCTTACCCGACGTCACGCTACATGGTGGAGATAGCTGGCTCCACTCCGTGGATTTCCATAAAATTTTTTTTTTTTTTTACGTCACTCAAAACCCCATAATCTAAAATCCCCACCGCGCACAGCAGCAACCCTAGAAATTCTTCTTTTTCGATAATACACTTAGTATTATAAACTCCCCACTCGTAAATTTTCTCTTCCGCTCACTATCTTTCATTCCTTGTGAATAAGTGCATAAAAAAAATTCCCCCTCCCTAAATTCGCATGAACGAATCCCAAATTATTCTTCACGAAGAGCTAGACCGTTCTCTTGACCAGATTCTCTCCTTAGCCTCCGCTATTAATTCGCCCGCTCCTTCCCCCCGAATAACCAGATCCAAGGCTCAACATCCCGATTATCCACAGTTTCTAGGTGGTCTAGAAACTCCCAAACGAAAAAAGAAACACCCAGAACCCCAAACCAGTACACCTAGAACTAACACCCCTACCACCATCAATCCATCCCCGTCAAGAATGTCCGTAAATATACCCCATGGCTTATACCCCGCCCCCTTCACAGGAAAAAACCCTCAAGAAGTTGAGCAGTTTTTTGAAAAGTTCGATAGTATTGCGGGCGCTTTGGCGTGGGAGGAAAATAAAAAACGCGAAATGTTGCCATTGTTCCTCGCAGACATAGCGCTCACATTTTTGAACGATCTCAAGAAGCAGCCAAACTTCAACACCCTCACTTTTCCACAAATCAAAAAAGAATTAATTTCATTATTTAAAGGCAGTCACTTAGTCAGCATGCCCATCCAAATTTTATTAGAGACAAAGCAGGAAATTAACCAGCCCATTCATGATTATGTAATTCGCAAGAAAAATCTCGTCCTTCAATTCTTCCCGCAAGCGACGAACCCTCAAATCCTTTCTTATGTTGTGTCGGGACTTCGATCTAAACACATCGCTGCGATAGGAGACAAAGAGTTCACCGACACAAGTTCTCTTATTGCACATCTGCAGAATCAAGAAAGGCAAGACATGCTGATTCAAGCTAGACGCAATGAGGAACAAAGTGAAGCGATGAAACTGATAGATGCCGCCAAGTACATGCATTCCATTTACGCCACAGCCTCCACTCAGTTTCCCAGCTGTACGCAACCTCAGGTCAGCAACACCCATCCTTTCCCCACACCTCAGCCTGCTTCGTCATTTGTGACGTATTCCCCCCCTACCCCCCTCCCGCAGATCTCTCAAGCTCCATACAACTTTCTTCCGCAGCAACCTTATCAAGCACCAGCAGCTCTTCCGACCAACTCCTGGCAGGTCCAAACCACGCCCACAGTCCCTCCTTCCCTCCCCTCAAGTCAAACTCCAAACACGCAGTCTGCTAGTTCTCCCAGCGCGGCCGTTTCCCAGTCTTGCAACGCAATTCTGCCATCTGGCGGTTCAACAGCGAACCAATTGCAAACCTTAACATTAGAAAATAAAGTTGAAGCGTTGTGTCACACTGTCCAGAACCTAGCAGATCAAATACAATCAAATAACAGTAATCAATTTCAGACCCGGCCGACTTTTTACGGCCAGGGGAATGGCAATCGCAGAGGTTCTACTCGCGGCATGCGACGTAATTTCAGATCTCGAGGTGGAAATAATAATTCAGACGGGGGGCGACAAAATTCACAGTTTTCGCAATGCCAGATTTGTTTCCGTTCAAATCACTCTACCAGGGACTGTTTTTATAATCCAAACAATGAAAACAAGGGCGATTTAAACTGAAAAACCGTGTGAATCGATGGGACGGATCCACACGCAAGACAAAATTTGACACAGTTCCTATCCTTGAAAAAACAACCTATTCTTCATTCAAGCTCATGTAAATAATAACCCCCTAGAAATTATGATTGACAACGCAAGCCAGATTAGTATTTGTCCTCAGCATTTAATTCCACCCAATGCAAAGAAAATTCAAATGCACAGCATTATTAAAGGCGTCACTGGTAACAGACTTCCTATCTCAGAAATTGTAATACTCCCCCTTCACATAGGAAGATATAGGTACTCCCACCCTTTTAGAGTTGTGCAATCCAAAGAATTACCTCCTCTCCTTGGCAATGACTTTTTGAAGACACAAAATTGTGACATTTCACTTAGTACTAACCTGTTAACTCTTAGACGCTTATGCCATATTCCAAACTATAACCTTCCCACAAAATCACACACCTACACCATCCCTGATGTAATTTTTTCTAAACTACACCCTACTAGCAACCAACACAGTTTAGTAACAATCCCAGAAAATGTAACCCTAAAACCTAGAACCCGAACATATGTTCCAGTTTCCATCACTCCCCCCCTCCCCCACAATATCCTACTCACACCCTCTCAGGAAACACTCCTTACATACAATATCCTCATACCCCATGCCCTCCTTAACACTTCTTCCCCTCTGTTACTAATTCATAACCCCTCAGAGAAACCAGTCACACTCAAATCCAACACCCCACTTGGCCCAGCAACCCCCTGTGACATAATAGTAGACATGACAGATGCATCCAACACTGACATGACTACCACTACATACGCATGCACAGAAGACAATACAGACAACACAAGACTGAAGGAAAGTCAGCAAAAATTTGACCCATCTTGCATCAGTATTAACCCTGACTTATCAGAGGCAGACAAACAGAAAATCATACAGTTAGTATTTGATTATGCTGATGTTTTAGCTTGGAAAGGCGATAAACTCACCACAACCCCAATTTATGAGTACGACATTGACATTGGCGACAATCAACCTCCCTATATGAGACAATACCCCATTCCTTTGAATCTTAGAGAACAAATGAAAATTGAGCTTAACAAGCTCTTACAAGATGGCATCATTCGCAGGTCAGAAGGTAGTCCATTCCGACACCCAGTTCTCTTAGTGCGCAAGCGAGACAATTCGTTCCGCGTGGTGTCTGACCTTCGGGCACTGAATAAAATTATTCAGCCCTCTTCTCTCCCAACACCTAACATTGACAACATTTTAGCAGACATGGCAGGCAAGAAATATTACACAACCCTTGACCTTAAATCGGCATTTTTTCAGGTAAAATTAACAGAAAGGTCAAAGAAAATGACCTCATTTGCAATTTGTAATTGTGGAAATTACGAGTATGAAGTACTGCCAATGGGATTGAAGACAAGTAGTCAGGTCATGAACAATGTAATGTCTATGGCTCTATCTGGCATAGATAGTTCCGAGATATCTGCATATACGGATGACATAATTTGCTACACAAACTCAGTTGACGCAATGCTACAAGTTTTACATAAAGTCTTTGCTAAATTACGTGCAGCCAATTTGAAACTAGGGCCAAATAAATGTAAATTTTGCTTTGAGGAAATTCCAGTCTTAGGCCATCTTGTGTCGCAAAAGGGATTTAAAATTTCTGATCACATCCTGCGTGCAATCAAAGAATTCCCTCCACCTAAATCTAAGAAGAATTTGAAATCCTTCCTAGGCATATGCAATTTCATCAGACGCTATGTACAAGGGTTTGCGGAACCCGCAGAATGTTTGTTCAAATTACTCAAAAAGAAAGTAAACTTTCATTGGCATGAAGAGCATCAGAAAAGCTTTGAGGCATTAAAAGACAAAATTATTTCCGCACCCATTCTTAGACCTTATGACCCAAAGCAGACTTCATGCGTATACATCGACGCGTCATACCAGGGTATGGGTGGTTGTCTTATGCAGAAGGATGCTGATGGAATACTGCATCCGATAGCCTTCTGCAGCAGACACCTTACAGACACTGAGAAAAAAGCAGACGTCTTTTCTCTTGAAATTGCAGCTGCCTTTTATGTCCTAAAATCATTCAAATTCTTCTTAATCAACACACCTTTTATAGTTTTCACAGATAACCATGCATTGTCTTACCTTAGAACAACAAAACAGTTGTCCGGGGTACTTGCTCGAAGATCACTCTTCTTCCAAGAGTTCGACTTCCAAATCCACCATATCCCATCATCACAGAATGGTATTGCTGATGCATTATCAAGGAATCCTGTAGACCCAGCCCCTTCCTTGCCCAACGACACAGCACAAGACACTTTCCTTGACACAGACGAGGAGGACATACTAAATCAAGTCTTCATGTTACAATCTGATGACTTTGACATAGGTACGGCACAAAGAGAGGACTCATACTTACAAGCATTAATCAAAATTCATGAAAACCACCCAGATGCTGATCACAAATTAGAGAAAACAGCCTACTCATTTGTTCTTGACAATGGAATCCTTTATAGGAACACTAAATTTTCACCAGGCTATAGAAGACAGTTATGTATTCCCCAAAAACTAAGAAAAGAAGTGTTTCAATTAATTCACTGTAACAAAATGATGGCCGCACATCAAGGTGCTGCTAAAACATACTCCCATCTCTCTTTACGCTACTATTGGCCTAATCTAAAGAAATATGTGTACGCTGCAGTACGCAAATGCAATGAATGTCAAGTAGCAAAAAGAGCTCACGGAGCCGTACAACATACACTGCAAACGAGCCCACCCGCTAGTCATCCCTTTAGCCAAATACATATTGACGTGTGTGGACCACTGACTTCAACCTCTGACACAGGACACAAATATTTTCTATCCGTTGTTGACAATTGTACCAGATTTGCCATAACTACAACCCTCCCCAACCATGATGCCAACTCAATAGCTAACGCCCTTGTCTCGCATGTTTTTCTCATTTTTGGTCTTCCAGAGACGATTATGCTTGACAGGAGCTCCCCGAACTGTAGCAAATTAATACAGGAATTATCCAAAATTACTGGTGTCACATTAAAATTTGTTGATACTGCTGCCCACTTCAGAAATGGTGTAGTCGAATCATCTTTTCACTACTTGAAATCCATCATGAAAACTTATGTGGTACAAAAACAAGGTAAATGGCATGAACTTTTGGCTAGCGCGACCCATGCCCACAATGTAAGTACACATCTTGGCATGAACAACTCCCCTATTTTTTGCTATTTGGACAACACCCTAGGTTAATTGCAGATGCTGTTCTCCCTACTAATCCCAACACCACTATCCACTCTAATGAACAGAGAATAGAACAACTCCAAGCCGCTCGAGAACTAGCACACAAACATTTAGCAAAGCGATTTGAGCAGCAAAAACAATGTGCCGACAAAAAGACACAACAAACAACCTACTCCCCTGGACAATTAGTGTATATTTTGGACACTACCCCTCATCCCCACGTACCCAAGGCATTTTCCTCCTCCTACAAATTTCACGGGAAAATAATTTCACAAAACGACGCCAATTCCTATTTGGTGGAATACACCGATGGTCGTGGCAAACTGAAAACCGATGCTATCACGATTCACCGTTTGAAACCAAGGCACCTTGACTCGGACGAGTCTGTCACTTAAATATTAAATTTTTCCATTTTTCACCGTTGCACAGTCCATTCACACCTTATAAATAATCTTTTCGCACCCACATGTCAATATAATACTTGTATTTTCGCAATTTTTGTTTTCGCAACGTGATTTTTTCACCAAGCCGCACACAAGAACGAGCACATGTAAAAACGGAAGTTCCGCCATTTTGATTCACGTAGTACCCTCTTCTTCCTGTTCCCTCCCTCCTAAACACTGTACACATAAAAGAGTCGGGAATTAACTTTAAAAGCAAGTTCGAAGACTAAAATAAACTTTTAATATTCCACAAAGTAATAATAATAAAGAAGTAGAAAGTAAAAGCGGCCAATCAGGAACGTAGTCTCTCAACTGACTACTGGTTGAGTACGTGAATTTTCCACTCGCTAGCGACAACGCGATTTTTTTCTGTCTGCAGCAAGCAGATTGTACAAAAAAAAAAACTCGCACAAGTATATGCGCATGCGCGACCTACCCGTAGACGAATCTCGCACAGCTGACGATTTAGTAATCGCCTCGGCTCGAGCAAATACATCGCGGAGCGCAAAACATAAACAAATGGTAATAAAATACAAACAAATAAAAATGCAGAAGTTTATATTATAAACTATTCAGTCTCGAGAATCTCTTGCATTACAATTTGTTAATCCTTCTCTTTTATAATTTTTCATTAGTGATCTTTTACCTTTTTATTTGAGTAGCTTACTCGGAAAACAATTTTTTTTTCCATCACAAATCTCATGCTTAATACATGATATTTTTTTATGCAAACTCCGTTTTAAAATTGTATCTTTGTCCCTTTCAGGGTTCACTACCGACAATGGCAGTAATGTTACTACTTTCCTTTTTTTCCCTCATTTTTTCGGTCACCACGGCGACTGAACATGTGAAAATCATCTCGGGAATTTATCTGAAAGAACTACCAGGAACCATCCCTTATCATTATACCATCCCCATCTACTACAATGTGAAATTACAAATGCCTAAACCCCAACACTTCCCATCAACACTACATAATGCCATGTGCAATAAAGGTGAAGAAGATTCCAACCAATGTAAACTTGCGGTCCAACTCCAAAATTTTCATTCACACCTTTTTCACACCTTTCCCTCTTCACACGACCCACCCCCAACACTTCCGTAGTTAGACAAAAGCGTGCACTCCTTGGCTTTATCAGTAGCATTGCTAACTATTGTTGTGATTTTGCCACTACTAAGCAACTAGAACCCCTATTCCAAAATGCTCATGAAGTAAAACAAACGATATCTCACATTAAATTACAACTGCAAGCTAATCATATTTTCTATCAAAATTTAACTGGTGAAATTCACTCTTTCCAACATCAGATTGAGGATGTTTTTACTGAATATGCTAACCACTCTGATAGTTTGGCTCGAAATCAGGAAGCATTGATTAATAAACTCAAAAATTTAACAATCAAAGATGCACATCAAGCACAGGCATATCTCATCGAATTTATGACCCTAACCTTGCAGCTTAGCCAATTTTTCACCCTTTTTGAATATGAGAATACCATTAGCAATTGTAAACATCATTTTCTCTCTGAACATGTTGTATCTAAAACAACACTGCACCGAGACTTGAAAAAGATTCAAAAAAATATTCTTCCTACTGGATTTGATATAGCGATTCCTCTCACACTTATTGACATGTATTATCAGATACCACTGTCCCAATGCAGAATTTCTGCTGATGCTGTCAATATTGAGTTGAAAGTGCCTATCACTTCCACTCAGAAGAAATATACACTTTATTTAGCAATCCCTGTCCCCTTTTCATATCAAAATTTAACATGTGTAGTGTCACATAATCCATCGTATATCGCCATTGATGATTCTCATAATGTTGTCACTATTAGTGGTACAGACCTTGAAAATTGTCAGGTCCATACACAGAAATTGTGCCTTCTGCCTTCTCACACAGGAAGACACGATGGGCTCAATTTCTGTTTTTCCAAATTGATTCAAGCAACAACCGTGGCTGATACGATGAATGGGTGTACCTACGCATGTCACGAATCCCACCTCACTGATGTGGTCAAATTAGATTTAAATGTTTATGCAATAATTAATCCTCCTCCTACCATCACCTTTTTTTACGCTAATGGCTCCACTTTACATTACAATCTTACCACTTTTCACGAACCCGGTGCAGTATTGTTACACGTGGCTTGCCGTACAGATGTACTTATCACCCCCGATATCAAAATTCATGCTATCTTTCCTTGTGGTTTCGATCATTCAACAATCCACCGAACAATTCATATCCTTCCTGCTGCCTGGACCAACAATCCCAATTTTCTACTCGACACCCATTATAAAATTTCCCCCCTTGTGAATGCAACGGCTCTTTATCATAAACAATGGACATTTCATATCCCTCACCTTAACCTCTCCCAATATAAAGTTCTTGACATCCCTCCTATAACTCCACTTTACAGACATGCGGATTTTCCTATCATTATAATTTTTGTCTGGCTCACATGTCTCACTCTAGGTGTCATATACCAATTTAAACTTCTCCACATTCCCCTTTTCTTATGTTTTACTTCTAAGGCTCGTGCACTTACCCCTCATGACCTTGTAAAATCTCCTGCACATACAACCTCCTATCTCTTCTTAATTTTCATAGCTCTCCTGCTTCTTTGTATTTGCATTACTTACATGTACTTACGTCTAAAACGTCACACTTCTTGCTGTTCATGTTGTCACCGGCGAACCCCATCTCCTCCTAAGACATGTTCCGTCCCTATTATTAGTCCTCCTATTTCCTTAGCTACTATATCTCAACGTCCCGCACATTCCCCACCACCCCCTCCCACTCTTCGTCAACTTACAACTCCCACTCGCTTAGCTCCTCCTCTTCCCACACGTATCACCTTCGATGATGGCTACTGTCTACCCACCCCTGTCATTTCACTTATGTCACCTTCGCCTCCAACCTTTACTCTTCCGCACTTAGGCGAACACCTTTTATTATAACTTCCC
Source organism: Lepisma saccharinum (assembly GCF_977018435.1). Taxonomy (NCBI): domain Eukaryota; kingdom Metazoa; phylum Arthropoda; class Insecta; order Zygentoma; family Lepismatidae; genus Lepisma; species Lepisma saccharinum. Next base: position 28,834,606 of record NC_139231.1, on the reverse strand, counting down.
CTTCCCTACGCTTGTCGGCTCCCCCTTGCACAACATCACCATCTGGCCATACTACACTCACGGCGTTCTCAAGCATCTCTTCGGCAGTTCCGCATGCAGCCAGTCACCCAGCAGTCGGTCAGCGAGGAATCATCATGGCGCAGCAGTCATCCTGGAGCAGCTGTACAAGCAGCCAACCAACCAGCGGCCATCTATTGCAGACATCATGCAGCCAGCCAGCCAGGAGACCTCCTATTGCAGCACACACCATGCAGCCAGCCAACCAGCCTACATCTTATTGCAGACATCATGCAGTCTTCATGCGGCTCATCATACAGCCAGCCAGCCAGCACATATTCTATTGCAGACATCCTGATGCAGACATCATGTAGCCAGCCAGCCAGGAGACCTCCTATTGCAGCAGACATCATGATGCAGACATCATGCAGCCAGCCAGCCGGGAGCCTTCCTATTGCAGCAGACATCATGATGCAGACATCATGCAGCCAGCCAGCCAGGAGCCTTCCTATTGCAGCAGACATCATGCAGCCGGCCAGCCAGCAGATGGCTTATTGCAGCACACCATGCAGACATCATGCAGCCAGCCAGACACCATGCCGCCATCCTGCACCAAGCACATAAACATGTAGCCAGCAGACCACAGGCAGCCTGCAGCTCAGCATACCACCAGTAGTCAGCATTCCAGCTGAACATGCAGCCAGACCCGTGCAGTACCAGCTATACCGACAGCTCCAACTTTTTTTTTTATTTTATTTTTACACATTATTATATACAGGGTTTTTATTTTTCTTTACTCAATGTACCTTCAATTATTATTTCAAATATACTCTCCATAACCATCTCTACTCTGCTTCGTAACCACTCACAGTGGATACATCTTGGCCAGGGGAATGATGAAGGAATTGGGAGCATAAAAGTCGAAACATTAATTTGCCTCAAACATCGCTCAGAAGCTCGCAAGTTGAACGCTCATTCACCCCACATTCCACCGGATGCAGAGCCGAGCAACTAGAATTTTCCACTCGGCTCTGCACAGTCAGCAAGGCAACGGCCCTCGCCGGCGGTGAGTGCACCTCCACTGTAAATTTCCATCTGCATCCAGGGATACCCCAGGTGCACAGTGGAGGTGCAAAGTCCAACAACCTATGACTCAAATCCAATGTATAAAACCGCTGGAGACAGTAAATCGATCTCTCACTTCGCTCCAATATCACCACCAAACTGATCGACGAGAAGAGGACGACGGCCTGCTGAGAGATCGCGACAGTACGAGGCGGCAACAAGCGAGAAGTCCATAGCAGTCCGGATTAAGCCAACCGAAGAATCTGCAAGAATAAAACAAGTCGCCGAATTGCCTGCCGTCTCTTATCGTCATCTTCGATCTCTCCAGCGGACACCTGTCACCGTCGCCGACGCCAGAAGCCGAGGGCCAGACCAACAGCAAGGGGTGAGTAGCGTTCAACAACACAGGCTCCCAACAATCCTTCATCAGCCTCCTTAAGGGTAGAGGTGGTTAGCCAAGTCAAACTTAAGACCTACTGTATTTATCTGAGCTACGTCCCGGCGTGACTCGATCCCGTACCTTACCCGACGTCACGCTACATTATATACGAGTGATGCTTAAATGACAACGTAGTTCAACTTCCGTCCTCCATTGTTCTATTATTTATTCAGTCAAATTTTCATCACAATCTCCCCCCCCCCAAAAAAAAACTTAAGTGGAATCAACCAGCTTTCACATACCCGCCTGTGGGTACCCCTGTTCGACATCCAACTGACTATATATATACGTATATAAAGTGAGCCTCGATTTTCTTCAGTTCTATGTCTCAAGTTTTCGTTCAGTCAAAAGTTGTTTAAAGTGTTTGTGACATAATACACACGGAACTTCCTCACATTCCTCCCTGTGTAGTTCAAAGATTCATAAGACTCAGAATTGTAATCTGAATAAGGAAAATTAATGAAGAAATAAATATCAATAGTCGAAGCAAAGTTACCAAATTTGAAAAAGTTAAGTGAAAACAGCTCCTCTCTCACTCCTAAAAGAGAGTAATAGATGAGGTTGTTTTCTTTTACATATTCAACTTATCCATAATTTTGGCTTTCTGCCTTTCTTTATTTAACAAAATTATTTTACGCATTCAACATATATTTTTCTTTCTGCCCTAACAAAACGCATTACTAGGTGTATTAACCCCAATCTTACATAAGACCTAATGTTTCACAGAGGAATGTGACGACATATAAACTACGGATAAAATGTGTGCGTAAATGGCTGTGTAATCCAACTGTAAGGACATACGTTATGTCGGATCCTAAGTAAGTCTGTGTATTCACTCCCAATTAGCTTCTGGGCATAATTGCGGCTCTTTTTTGTTCATAATTACTGCTTTGATTCGGCTGGGAAACCGGACCGTAGAGCGATCTGTCCGCCCGTGACGTCACGCCTGACGTCAAGGACCACGTGATCAGGTATGGCCCCAGCCTTCTCCTCTACTAGTCTTGACTTGACCCAGCTACCTGGAATTAATTTGTTTTTGTATTTATTACTGGTTAGGATTCTCCTTAAAACATTTACATCCAGTCAAGATTAACTGTAAATTTCAAGGCTCCTCTTTTATCGTCTCTGTTTCCTTTTAAGGTTTGTTGTAGCGCTGTAATGTAAAATGTTGAGTTGCTCAAAAACAGTAATTTCACTCCTTGCTTTAACAATTTTTGATATACCGGCCTCCGTGGCTGAGTTGTTAACACAGCATGCTACGATGCCAGGGGTCACGGGTTCGAATTCCAGCCTGAGCATGGGTGTTCTTTGTGAGTTTCGCTTTATCAGTTTCAACATATCATCACTCAGCCTCGTCTTCACGATTGTCCTAAACTGGCATAAAAGCGAAGTAAAATAAACCAAACCAATCAATCGATTTGGGATACTTTGATAGCAGTGTTTTTTTTTTTCTGACAGTACGCAAAGCCTACTACCAGTACCTTTTGTCATGGATCGAATAATAATTAATAACAGTTTGTATTAACGATCGAAATATAATAAATAATGAAGTACAAACGTACAATTATCAAGATGAATTAAACTTTGAAGATTATCATTTTTATCGTCAAACTTGTCGGAAGAATCAGAACCTTTCTACCAAAAAATAAGGAAACGCTATTGCAAGTATGAGTAAGCACACCAGTTCGATCCATTTGAACTAAACGTCACAGACAAAGGTGGCATATGAACTTACCTAAGAGTAAATGTTCACTGCATACTCTGTAATCTTCGCTTTGTTCATTAATGTTGGCACGATTTCCTTTCGCCAACTAGACGACGCGGTGGTATCTTCTGATCAACAATTATCGAGTCCCGTGCCCTGAAGCGCATCTTCTGTTCTTTCTCGGAAAATTCGAGGATAAACGTGAGTTTCTGTTAAACAATCGAATACTGCACAATAATGTACCATCGTAAACAAGGTTGAAATCTCCCGCCCGCCAGCTTGAATTCCGTATGTTTACAAGATCCGGCCTCAACCATGACTGCTCGATCCCACAATGCAACAGTTTGTGACATAGGTGAAACACACCTATATTTTGCGAGCAGCCATTCGATTACTGTCGTCTTGGATACGGACTGCTGCTGCCATCTACGTTGCGTGCGTGGGATGCGAAGAAGTTTTAACTGTCCTAAATGCTTTCGTTGTTATGTTAGGCGGATCACGGTTGTGGCCTTTAAAGCTCTTAGGGCGTGTCCAAAAGGTGCAAGACCATAATTGAAGCTAATACCCTCCGAGAATGTTCTCGCAGTTCAGCCTTGAAGTATTGGACTGGAAGCGAAAATCTTTCGAATTACACTTCGACTGCAGCGACAATTACATATAAAAAGTAAGAACACGTTGTTTTTCCCGCGTTATAAAAACTTGTCTTTCCACCATAGAAATCACGCAGCATTGAAAAAGTTCTTATACTTGCATTTCCATACGTTACAATAACTATAACCAACATCAGGATGACTTTTAAATTCCATGATTTCAAACATGTGAACAACAAGCGAACGAGTCTAGTACAGTAACAGTAATTTACGTAATACGCGAATTACATAAATTTGCAGTTACGTAATAACTGTACGTAGTTGTCACGACATTTTTTTATTTGAAAAGTGTGATTTCGGTTTGTTTTTATATTATTTTATATATATTCATACTTTTATAATACCCGAGTACATACTGCTGCATGATGTTTCATTTATAAAATAATACTGCAAATAATATACGAGGCGCATGTCAAAATAAAGGGCCGATAATTTTTACGCGGGGTTGGCAACACTGATGAAGTTGAGCATGCGCAGGAGCATGCCCTAGTATTCTGTGCTTGCAACAGAGATAGAATCGTCAGATTGGGGTTGCGTACGTGGGAGTAACAGTAAGGTGAAATGGCTGCCGTAATACAAAATCCCGCCAAATGTGAAGTGAGATCTGTCATACGATTTCTGAACGCCAAAGGGCAGAATGCAGCTGACATCCATCGGAAATTGTGTGCCATTTATGGTCCGACAGTGATGAGTGAAGGGAATGTCAGGCAATGGTGCAGAGAGTTTCGGGAAGGGCGTTCAAATGCCCATGACGATGAGCGTAGTGGAAGGCTTAGTGTTCAGACGGACGATCTGATGGAACGCGTTAACGAGAAAGTGCGTTCCAATCGCCGGGTCACAATATCTGAACTCGCCAAAGAGTTTCCAGAAGTGTCTGCGAAAATAGTGCATCGAATTGTGACTGACAACCTGGTGTATCACAAACTGTGTGCGAGGTGGGTACCAAAAATGCTGACAGACGCTCACAAGGAGCAAAGAAGGACAGCTGCACGTGATTTTTTTGGCCCGCTGAGGGGGGGGGGGAGGATGGGGATGACCTCTTTGCACATAGTGACGGGGATGAAACGTGGATATCGTACGCCACTGGGGAATCGAAGCGGCAGTCAATACAATTGCGGCACTCTGGTTCTCCTAAAGCGAAGAAATTCAAACAAACACCATCAGTTCACAAAATCATGGCAACCGTGTTTTGGGACCAAAAGGGTGTGATTTTTGTGGAATTCGTGGAACGAAGACGAACAATTACAGCAGAGTTGTATTGTGAAACACTGAATATTCTGCAATGTGCCATCCAAAATCGGCGGAGAGGAATGCTACGCTCTGGAATTTTTCTGATCCATGACAACGCCCGCCCACACACAGCTGCTCGTACTGTTGAGACAATTCAAAGATTTCGATGGGAACTATTCAATCATCCCCCTTACAGCCCCGACCATGCCCCCAGCGATTTCTTTCTTTTTCTTCACCTGAAAAAGTGGCTTGCATCGAAGCGTTTCAACGACAGTGACGTGCTCAAGACATCAGTTCTGGACTGGCTGCACTCTCAGGCGGCAGATTTTTACGCAGAAGGTATACGGAAGCTTGTGCCACGCTATCAGAAATGTCTCGAGGTTAATGGTGACTACGTCGAAAAATAGCCAAGGTATGTACTTGTTTATCAATCACAATAAATTTCTTCTCCTATCAGTTTCTTGTTTTTTAAAAAAAATATCGGCCCTTTCTTTTGACACATAATAATATTAAATATTGAAGTTTCTTACGAAGTTACACTTAAGCAATTTACAAATTCGACTTACGTAAAATTCAAGTTACGTAAAGGTTTTCGGAACGCATTACTTACATAACTCGGGGAGCTACTGGAAAGGCCATAGGCCTAGAGCGCACAAACAAAAGGCTGCGTTCGCTCGTGGTTAAAAATGTGTACCACGAGCGCACAAAATCCATGGAGATGTTGCCACGTTGTGTCAACTGTTTTTGCCTTTCAAGGGACACCGGCTGGGTCCTTATAAGTTGACATATTATGTATCATATATTTTGTGAACGGCTATATTCAAAACACCCTATTCCATTTAAATAACCTCACTATCTCACAAAGAATTTGGCCTCGTAAGAAGGGCAATGTATCGCTGCAGAAGGAGAGACACCAGCAGACCCCAGAGACATAGTCGAAGCTAACCTAACCTAACCTAACCATTACAAAATCATAGATGTGGCAACGCAGCATTGGATGTTGTGCGCTCGTGGCACCTTTCATATACCACGAGCGCACACTTTCACATTTTTGTGCGCTAGTGGACTGCACCCACTGTAAACTAGTCCTCAATGAAGTGTGCTGGATGCTGCGTGCTCGTTTAATTGCCGATTTCGAATTGCACTAGGTGACATCACTCCCGACAAAACCGTGCTTTTTGGACATTCCTTAGCATTAAAATAACGTCACTAAATACTTTAAAACAGTTGATCACTTGACATCAAGTCCCTTCGAGCCATCCTTGAAAATAAAGCAGTAGTCTGTGTCCAAGACGACAGTAAACGAACAATGGCAGCTCTTTGGAAAGCTCGAATCCTTGTGTAAGCTACTTCTTACATTTTTTCCCTCTGATAAGTAGTACCTTACGAATCTGCAAACTGCGATAATTACTTTCTCGAAGCTTCAAATTTTCTTACAATCATTTCCGGTATTTTGCAAGTCCCCAATTCTGCTACAAAATTGACAAAATTATTAAACATTAGGAACCATTACCAACACTGGCGTACGCAGGATTTTTTTCCTGGGGAGGCTGGAGTTGTAGAATTGGATGGTGCATAGCTGCGCAGGAAAGTTTTTAATTTGGGGGTACAAAATTCAACCTCCGAATATATATATATATACACACACACATGGAAATTCCATTTCCGAATAACACAAACGGATTTCTTGTTTCTAAATAGAAAGTTTACATAAATACATATTATCTTTATTTTTTGAATTTATGGTTATTTTAAAACAGTGCCGAAAAATATTATTACTAATAATCATTTTCTTAATAGGATTACAATTAAGTCATGGAATATTACATTTAATAATTAATACAAAAAATGTCTTTAGACCTCGTTCTACGCTCATTTCGAATGTGATGTAACGGAATAATAGAAGTTTGTCATGCGAAAGAATCGAACAACCATACATCTACTAACATATATCTACTAATTTTAATTCAGAGTGCGACTTGAAGGGATTTCTCCCTGTCTTGAAGCATCAAACCTCTCAAATCATATGATTGACACATCTCAACCAGTGATCGTTATTTGCAACCCACTGGATATGTAAACTGTATTCCAGTCCCATACCCATGTACGTGTGTATATATATATATATATATATATATATATATATATATAGGCTACTGTGATTTTCGGATTGATAATTACTGGTTTTGGTATATTGTATTAATTAATTCCTGACCAGCTAAAAGCTGTAGGGTTAATTAATATGTTTCCGTATGTGTTTTTTCTGTATGATTGGATGTACATATGTACATAAGTACTTAATGGATTGTGCATTACTTGCAATTAGATTTTCCTGTTCATGGCTACCCTGTTGGGGTGACGTCCTTCAAAAATACCGTTACTGTGGATTGGATTGATTTGGTGTTTTAAATCCACTTTATGCAAAGCAAGGTTAATCGCAAGTGGACCTACAGTTTAAAGTGAGATCCGAACCACTATGTGCCTCCACATGGTATCAAACCCGGGACCCCTGGATTACAGGACAACGACGCTACCACTGCGCCATCGGGAGGCCAGCCGTTGCTGTGGAAATTTCCAGTGCTACAGGGTGAACGTCCATAGACTTCCACCCCGACTATTAAAAAAGGCCAGTTGGGCTTAATAAAAAAACAGTTATTTCCCGCCTTCAGACGACCAGAAACCTTTCCTCTAGTATAGTCCACTTATGGTGGCTAGACTGATGATACAAATGTAGCATTTGGTGCAAGCCAATCTCCGTTTGCTGTCCCAAAGCCCCCTTTGGAAAGCTTTGCATATTCAGATATTTCCGAATTGAATAATAATGCCCAAACGAAAAGCAGTAAAGGTGTAAGGAAACGCATTGAAATGATCGGAATATCGTTTAAGCTGAGGGTAGGCTCGTAGAGATAATTATGCTAACTCTGAGATAAATGAAGTGCCAATGGTGTAAGCCATAGGTGCACAATTTGTTGATTTAGAGTTTTGTTGATTTGGTCAATGCACATATGTAAACGCTTTGTAAATATGTATATATAACAACGTATAATAAACCCATGTAATGTAATCTGCTCGCGAGGCACATAGGGACAGGTGTGGAAGGAGAGATTGAAAGGATTAAAGAAGGGAAGTAATCCAGAGGGCCGGATATAAACCAGGGAATCGGGGGCCGCTTCCACAATACAAATTTCGTTACGTAATTTATAGCGGGTGTGTGCATTGGCGGCAACTTACATGGACCCGTGCAGCCCGAGCGCACCCAACAAACAATATTATTATTATCATTATCATCATATTTGTTATCGCGATTCGTGGCGGAGTGCTTACTCAAATCAGTAAATAACATATTTTAAACAATAAGTTAGTGTTTATTGTTGTTGGGCATTAATATCATAATACACGGACGGGAGTATTAATGAGCTTTATGTGAACTTATAATTAGAGACCAAATTTTAAAGGGAAGAATTTTCCTATAAAAAGGACAAAAAAGGAGGAAACTATTGCCAAAAAAAGGGGGGAAAGAAAGGACTATAGTTTTTCTTGCACTCCACTAAAGATATTGTTTTGAATGATAGCGCAATATAGTGAATGGTATATCTTGTGCTTTCATTTATACGTAGCTAATAACATTTTAGTGACTTACAAAAAAATATATATAATCCTTATTCATTTCCTTTTTTTTTAAGTTAAAGTACAGATAATAGTCTTACCATCCATTTCGATTAAATCTTCCTTGCAACAGCTAACTGGCATTCCATAGCTTGCTGCCACTTGTACCTGACTTCCACATTTCACTGACACTCAGTACTGTCGTCACTGTCACAGTTAAGTTAAAACTATTCTAAGAAAGTCTAAATCTAGCAGATACGTACACTTTCAAACCAACGCTGCAACGTACCTACTCCCGGCCAACACTCACTGAGGGAAGGGAAGGTAGAGGACGCCTGTTCATTCTTTCCTCTGAACAGTATAAAATAGACAACGGCTGAATGTTTTGTTAAGGGAAAAAACAATCGTACAAATTATTTGATATCTTGTCAATAAAGAGAGAGACCAAGGAAGATGTTTTTTTAAAAAGGGCAAAGAAGAGAATGTAGGCTAAAAAACTAGTCAACAAAGGGACCAGAAAGGAAAATAACACTGTTGTTATTTATTCCATGATCCGTGCTGAAAAATAATAAAAAAAGAACTTCCCTTTAAAATCCGGTCTCTACTTATATTTCAAGTGTTTTAAGCACACGGAATATTTATGAAAAGTTGGCTCCCCTGGCTGTTTTATAGATTGATTGATTGATTTGTTGTTTTAAGTCTACTTTATGCACAGCAAGGCTAATCGGGACTGGACCTACAGTTTAAAGTGGGATCCGCCACTTGTGCCTCCACCGGGTATCGAACCCGGACCCATTGATTACAATTCAACAACGCTTCCACTGCGCCATCGGGGAGACCCCGGCTGTCTTTTAGAAGCCATCTAATCGGTATTTTCTCAGATTTATGGTGTTTCATAAATACTTTTGTGTGAAATACTAAAATTTAGCTATGTTTTTCACGAATGTTGGATCGCTTCATTGGTCAATCCTGTTCGAGCGCTTCTTGAGCGTTTTGTTGTCTTTAAAAAATTAAGTCGAGATGGTCCGCGATCGACTCGTGAGAGTTCTAAGTTTGAAGGATTGGTAAAGCATTTGACAAAGTAGTTATTTATAATGGAATTTGCTGCACTTTACGACGCTCTGCTAGTACTGAAAGTACTATCATTCTATCATTGTATATGCAAAACCGAAATCCTTCAGTTCTTAGAGCAAAGCAAGAAATTGACATGAACTCTTGAAACACCGGAAAAGATTGATTCACCTTGTTAGAAACCTCCCAAAGTATTTTTTCAATCTTTGGTGGACAATATGAATAGCCGGTTTGAAGACTTTCGCATGTAGTTCTGTAAAATGCTTATACATGGCATTTAGATGACTGTGAAGGTGTGTTTGAAGGTGACATGTCAGGTGAACTAATGTAAGCGAAAGCATGTGTGCGTCACTAGTTAAAGATCTTCTCATTTAAAAATAAAATCCAAAACACATTACGTATTACCTAACTAAAAGATTGCGTGAATTCAATCGAAATTATACCAATATGTATAGCTGAATGTGAACGCGGGTTCAGTGTCAAGAATCTTACCTTTACATTGCAGTGAATCAATTTCGTTGTTCTTGTTAATGTCCTTTTTCAAGAGCAATGAGCTCCAATTACCGTTGTAAACCTTCGGTTTTAAGGTTATTTAGACAAAAATGGTTATTGGGGGTAATTTTAAGGGGGATTCGAACTTACCACTTTGGGTTTCCCGGCTATTTTACTGCTTTCATTTGATTTTTTTTTCGAAAAATTTCGGGATGGCAGTAGCCCCTTCAGCCCGCCCCCTCTGAATACGCCAGTGATTACAAAATATATTATTGTGATCAATTATGATAACTCATCGCCTCACACAGACTGCACTCAAACATAATTAATTCTCAATGTTATGATAATGTAATTAGACGTGTTTTCTTATTTCAGTGCATCACATTAGTAAGTGTGAAAGACACATTTAAAGTTGGGTTCCTAAGATAGAAGGCCGAAGAAAATTACATTTTCAACAACTGTAAGCTGATGATATTTTACTGAAAGCCAAGATTAGTGAGATCGTTGCAAATGATCCTCCGTAGATTCTAAAGGGCCTTTCACTGGAGATCGCAGCTCGTGGCTCCATCTGTTGATTAAAAATCACTTCCACTGACATCTTCCCCCAGAATTCCAAAGGAGGACTCGTGGAGGAACCGATCTGCTGCATAATTGAGTTCCATTGTTCGCTGGCCACGGCCTCCCCTCGGAGACTTGCTCTTGAATGGGTGTCGTCAGAACCCCGCCACGAAGAAGGTGTGAACAAAGAGTGGGGACACGAAAGAACCAGGCCGTAGGTCTGATTCACGCACATAGAGAAGCATCACATTCACATGTGGAAAGGAAGAATGGGTGCATGGTGCGGTACTTTCGGTTAACGGCACAAAACGAATGTGACAGGCAGTCTTTGAAGCTTTTATATCTTTTAATGGATGTTTTTTACACATTGCAGAAAAAAATTAACACAAGTAATGTACAGGGTGGTCCATAAGTACGGAAACACCCGTCTGAAACATTTACGGACGATGAAACAGGAATAAGACACCCAAACATGACAGAGGAGGGTAAGGTATGTGATAAAAATGATGGCCATCTGGAAATCCACCATCTTGGATTCAACTTCAGTATTTCAAATGGGAAGGTGGGCATGCAATATATGAAAATGGGCTAGAATTTCAAGAGAAATACGTTGGTATAATTCATTTTTGTGTAAATTTAATCATAAATCTGTTTAAGACCTAAGTTTGTCGGTATAGGCTCTGAAGGGCATTTGTTTGTATCCTACTTGTCTCGTTCCAGTGGCTTGTGAGACGATGAAATAGAAGAAAGTGTCGAGATCGTCTTGATGTCTGGTGAGCGATCCTGTCGTGCTGTTCGGAAGATTTCAACTAACGCCACGGCAGGCAACCGATCACACCAACGGTGGCGCCAGGATTAATCATCTAGGGGTGCTGACGGTGTGCGGAAAGAAATTTAGGGGATGCGATGCTGAAAATAAAGAAAACATGAGACACGCATTGAACCTTTCAAAACTGGTCGTCTGAGCAAGGTGCCAAAACTGGGGGGGGGGGGGGGAGGCTGTGCCCCCTTGCCCTCCCCCTGGACGTCCATGATGATATGTATTAAGTCTTATACTCCAAGAAAGTGATCGCACAGTGTAAACATTCAGATACACGTTGCAGTTTTATTGAAATATGTAGTGAAATACAAAATGAAATTACCCTTGCATTTAAAAATACAATTTTTGAACTTTCTCAATGTAACCAATGGAAGTACAAAATACATAGTACATGGAATAGGCGTACGGACGAAGGAAAGGGGAGCAATCTCCCCCTAATCATTGACATCCGCAGATTTTTTCCACAGAGGGGAAGCAAAGGGTTTTTTTCCGGAGAGGTAAACGAGGCATATTACCCCGATAATAGTGATGCTCCCTAATATAACACCACTTGAATTTGTAATTATTGTGTTCTTGCATTATCATTATAATAATTAATATAAATTACTGTGACTGAAATCAAATTACACGTGAGAAATATGTACTTTTACGTTGACATTCGTTTTCTAAAGGAAAGGTGTGGCCGTCCTTGCCCCCCTCACAGGCAATACATTATTATGCTTTCTCCTAGAAATTTAGTGTAGAGAAATCTTATTGTCGTTATTAAACGATATTTTGCTCTTAAAGAAAGTGAAGCATTTTCAATCTGATAAAAGTTCAAAGGAGCTAAGGAGAAAGGAGAAGTTCATTATCTCCTATGAAATTGAAGTACTATTCCGCTTCGTGGGTCCCATACCCATCGGTACAATAAAATAGTGAGATGAAATGAGATTTTCTTACCCAACTGAACTTTCATCAAGACTCCCCCCCCCCCTTTCCGAAATCAGAGTGTCTGCGCACGCCTATGGTACAGTGTCTCTCAAAAGTTTTAGGACAACGACATTTTAAACTAGGCAACCCAATTTACACAAGCCGTTGGTGGGTTGCGTGCAGAGTTAGGCTCAATTTCAGGGTTGCCACATGCACAATAGATATTTATAAAATACGCGAAAGAAATATAAACAAGTATTATTGTATAAAATTATTGCGTTACTTTCAATACCTGTCCCGACTTTTTCGAACTGCAATCGTGATGCGAAAATGTCTCTTTATTATTGTTTTTTTTTGTTAACTCACAATTATACCTGCCGCAAAATTAGTTTGGTTTTGAGAGCTGAAGGAACACGCGTCACGGTGTTGCCATATCATGCGGTACGGTACGGTACGCAGTGCAGCCGTCTGACGCTGTGTCGAGGAAAACGTGTTATGAAAAGGAACAACAATGATGAAATGTGTTATTGTTTTTCGAGGAAAACGGAATAACAATGATGACAACAATGATGAATGTGTTATTGTTTTCTCTCTTCATTTCCATCTCCCTTACAACATGAACGAATTAACGAAACGAGCATTGTTTACAGGTTACCTTTTCAATCCATTCTGTATTATACACTTTCAATAATCATTTCTTTCCGAAGTCCCCGTTAAAGTCTGCCCGTCTTTCAATTATACCGCAACTGAGTTGGTGGGGCGTCTGACTTTCACGTGTGAGACCCGCGGTGGTTCGTGGAACTTTTTCAAATATCCCGAGCGGCTCCGGGATCGACTCAGCCCAAGTGAGTACCTGGGACAAACCTGCGGTAAAGACGGTTGGTGAACTACATCACCTTCATAATATGGCCTAGGTCGAGGTCGAGAATGTGTGGAGCTTTACCTCCACATTCCCACATGCCTCCATACTTTACTTTATTTTGCGTCCATTATTTTTTTGTATGAGAATCCCAGATATTTTATGACTGTCCTTAAAGATGTTTCCCCACCTTGAAAAAATTCCGAATCTTTCAACGAAACTCGCAGTTTTCCAACAGTGGGATAATCTTTCCTCCTATAATAAGAGTAAATATGGCGACGAATAGCATCTTGCTGAAAGGTATCTAAATTTGTCACGCGTTTACTGATATTCCTCTTCTTTCCTGGGGTTTCCAATTTTGAAGCCTCGCATTTATTTATTTATTTCTACCACATTATATTTTTCTTTCCCTATGGTAACAATAGTGTTCTTAGACACGCCGAAAGCAGCAGCAGTCCTGTCCAGAACATTATTTACATAAATGATTGGACCCCCATTGTTTTTCTCTTGCTCAAATTATTTGCGCTCAGAACAAACCATCTCCCACGTTTGGCCTTTGAGAATTCCTTTTTCTTTTAGTGCATGGCGTCTTTGGTACATTGTCATCTCGAGTATTGCCTCCTGTGCTTGACATTCTTCACACAAGCTCACGACACACTCAAGAACACAGAAAATTATGTACAAAAAATAACAACTAAAACAACACGATATATACAACAAAGAATACTCTAAATTCAATAAACGCTAAACAACGGACCGGTTAAAATATCACAGCAACGCAAAGCAACAAACAAACAACACGTCCTCCCCCAACAACATGAAATCTGATCGCAGGAAGAATCGCCCGATAAGCGGCAACACCGAGATAAACGTTTTCTGTTGCTAGGCAACCAGGGCTTGGGTGAAGCACTGGGAAGATTTTGATTGGCTCGCATGCCAGCAACTCACCCTCCCGCAGTGACGTAGACCCGATTTCAACACGTGCTTCCCAAGCGTCAATACCAAACTAATTTTGCGGCAGGTATAGACATGTTCTTTATTGTATGAATAATTCTAAGTACGCAACATAGAATTATCATGACTTTTTAATGGCGCTCGCACTATTTGAACTATTTTGTAATATCTGTCTGTCTGTCTCTCTCTCTGGTTTACGTCAATGACAGAAATGCAAGCAATATTCTTATTTATTTTTAACCCAATTAAAGGAAAGTGTAAGCATTTAAAACAAATAAGAAAGATCATCACTGTTGCTCTTCCTTAGAAACTGTTGTTCTTCGAGGAAGAAATATTAGAAGTATTTAGTCCAGCACCTTAACACAGTGTCCCACGAATCTCTCTTGACTAACATTGTCAAATGTGAAGTGATTTTATGAATAAAGTTTTCCGCCTGTTTACGTATAACGTTGCACAGATTTGGTAGTTCGCACACGGTGTAATTATTTCGTGTTATCTTACGAAACAGCAAATACATTTCATAAGACTCTTCTGGACACAAGACTTGCATCAGTAAACAAGTATTTTGTCTGTTACAGTATCACAGGAAAAGAACATCGTCCTGTAATGTTCAAACCGATTAATATTTTCCATTAATAATGTCTAATCACAATAATAAGTTAGAAGAAATAACTCGCATTTTCACAACTACCAATATTCTCGTTATTAATCACTTCGAAAATTATTTCTCGAAGATATCGGTTACACTACAAGAAAGCAAATCAAAATTAAAGTAAAAGTTCAACTACACATATACCAAACGACATTTACAATATTGGAGGGACAGAATACTTAAAAAAATTGTTGTTTCATTCGAAGGTAAAGGCGTGGTGTAGTGGTTCTTCTACCGGGTTTAAGGAGCTAAAGCTTGTAGGGTAGTGGCTACCGTTCAGGATTGTCAATCTGATGGTCGTAGATTCAAACCCTTCCGGTGGCAGAAAATTTTCGTAAGTTTTAGACCTATCCCATTGTGTTCATTGTCCACGCCGTGTGAAACGGAATGATTCAGTTTGGAATTAACGATGGGGGAAGGGGAAATATTGAATTACAAAATCTCCATTTCAACGAACCGAGAAGTGGAGAAAAATTGAATAATTCTTATAAATATTAAAAATTACATTCATTTTTTAGTGGTGTAATCGCAGGTAAAATCAAAGATCTTACATGGAATATTTTAATTGGCTCTGAACTCAGCCAAAAGGCATTTCGCACCGATCTAATATATTCTCCAATACATTTCAAAATGTTATTGCATGTTTCATGTCGATAATTTGACCAATGCATCCATTCTTGACGCTCAGACGATATTTTCTGCAACTACCTCTTCTCTCCAGTTCCTTCTCCTTCTTCTCTCCCCTCTTTCCGTTCTGCTTTTATCTCATATCGCCTTCCCTACTTTTCTCGCATCTTATCTCCATCCCACTCTTCTCCACTCCTCTTATCTCCTTTCCTGTCTTAGATTTCCGACTCCACTGCACTATTCTCTCTTTTTACGTTCTTCTCTTTTTCTCTCCTTTACTGTACTCTCCACTTCCGTCTTCTCGTCTCCTCCTCTCCTCTCCTCTCCTCTCGTTTTCCTCCTCTTTTCTCTTCTTTGTTCTTTTTTCCCCATCTCTCCTCGAATCTTTTTCCATTCTCCTCACTACATCTCCTCTCCTCGTCTATCCTATCTTTCTTATCTCCTCTACTTTTCCTCTTCTCCTTTCGCTTTCTTTTTCTCCTCTCTTTTGTAACCTTTCGTTTCCTCTCACCTCTTTTCCTTACTGTAGACTCATCAGCGATGAAATACTAGAAAACCTATTTTTTTCTTTCAGAAAGAATTTTGTCATTTGCGATATAATAGTGATATTTTTAATAATTTTATACAATACTACTTGTTTATATTTCTTTCGCGTATTTTATAAATATCTATTGTGCATGTGGCAACCCTGAAATTGAGCCTAACTCTGCACGCAACCCACCAACGGCTTGTGTAAATTGGGTTGCCTAGTTTAAAATGTCGTTGTCCTAAAACTTTTGAGAGACACATAGTACAGTCACGGGCACTTCTGGCTTGTAACGATCCTATTGAAGAAGCACTGAAGCAAGCCATCCATGTCTGACCACCAAGCGCCTTGTGACGAGACAACCCAACCAACAGTGCAATTCTGCGGCTTGTATACCAGTCACGGGTACACATCTCTATAAATTGAGTAGTGATGCCAAAGAGAAATACGAGATGAAGATTGTCGATCGTAATGTCTCGTGTTCTCGACATGGAATAATACTCGGTCCACGTTACGTTCCATTATTTAAAGTTGTTTGGGAACGAACCTGACGAAATGGGTTTATATTTTCACTCCTTGCATTACAGTAAATTCCATATTTTACAATTATATTAATGCTTTGAACGAAAATAATACCGAGAAAAACATCGAACACACGTGCACACCACTCTTCTCACACAAATGCACGTGAAAACAAACACACAAAGCTAAGTTTTAACTTCCAAGTGAATGTCCAAATAACAGTAAATGGAGAAGCACGATGTGCGAAACATGGGACTTTTCACAGAAAGAATGCGTCTATTTTTGACATACGTGGTTTCTATTAATGGACAATGAAACAATTATGAGAGAAATTAAGATGCATTTTCCTCTTCAGGTGTTTAGGAAAGAAACACACTGACTGGAAAAAAGAAAACGTGGTGTTATTGATAGAGTGTTGGTTAGCGTACAGAGCTTTCACCAATGGGACCTAGGTTCGATCCCCACCAAGGACAGCTTTTTTTATTCTTTTCTATTAGTAAAGAAATATGTACTATTGTTTTCTAGGCATTTTGACGAAACGATACACATCAAATTTGTTCGTTTAATCTGCATTTTCATTCTTCTAATAGGTTCTCTATCACAAGGGGATATAGAGATTCTCTATCTAGGCGATAGATATCTTCTCAATGGTTCCGTAACTACGATCCTACAGTCCCTTCCACCCACTTGTCTTATTTTTTTACTTTATTCATATCAACTCACGAAATACGATGAATCTAACGAAAACACACAGATATAGTTAGAACAAGAAACACACCTCGCGTCGAAGGTTCCAGACTCGAGTTCTGGCTTTTTTGCGAGGGTGATTATTCCTGTGTGTGTGTTTATCATCTTTGTCTTAAAAATATTCCTCATTATTTCCGTGATTAACCTAGAGACAGACGAAAGCGACTGAAATAACAAAAGTACAGAAAATGCAAGACACATCTGCCTAGGCATGTTATACCTTGGGAATTAGCAATCTGAAAATTAACTTGCGTTTCAGTCGACTACTTGCGAAAGAGTTTCGTGTTGTCTCGTTTGGAGTGTTGGTTATCGTGTCGGACTATCATGCGGGCAACCCGAGTTCGAGCCCAGCGCAAGAAAAAATTTTCTTGTTTTTCTTGTCTAATTTCATCCAACCTTATTTATAAAACTGAAGTTTCTGCAAAACCTTTTGAATTGCATGCCACTTCGTATGTTGGTAATCTGAAAGCAGCAAATATGAAAATTTGATGTTCCGAAGCGACGATGTATTTGTGTATGTGTTGAAAAAACGCAGTTATTAATTAGTGAAAAGCATGCAGCCACGTGATCATTGAGAACGCTTCCTAGTTGTCAGTGCTGATATGGCAGTAGCTACAGTCTGTCAACACACACCAACTTTCACGTTTCACGTAAAATTATTACCTTTCCACGTTTAAAAATCATGAGTGCTGTCTAAAGCAATACTTTGATACTTGCGTTTGCATGTTCGCATCTAAAGTAATACCACAAATTTTTCCCCAGCAAATGACATTGAAACTATTAATAACTTGCAATGTGATATTGATATCATATATGGAAAGAATAAAAATGGAGAATTTCGCTTAAAACAACTTATAAATATATTAAATTATGTGGGTACCTGAGCTGAAACGTACGATGCACGATCAGAGAGCCTGAATGTTGCATTGAAAACTGCAGAGAACAATGACTGACTTATGAACAGTGAAAGGTTTTTCCATGCTCCAATGGGATTTTATTTATAACTATAAATAAACAAGGCAGAAGGACACAGGTTGGTATGATGAACTAAATTGTAAACTAAAAGTTTTAATTGAAGAAACAAAACACGTTCACGGTTAAAAATAGCGCATTCAATTTCAGGCACATTACACTAACTGAAAGACTATTTTCAAAATTAATAATGTTTGGATAACCGGCAAATCCAAACTTGATGTTAACCACGTAATGCACTTGATAATCACAGAAACACATTTCTTCTTGAGCATGCCCTTTATTTTGTGTCTTGGTTGTTGAAATAATACGTTGAAACGAACAGTAGTATGTTTTAGAGTGTGTTTAGAATCTCTTGTGTACACTTCGCAACTTCTTATTTGACCGCCCTGAAAAATTTCAAAGTCCGGAATTCGTAAATTTGGCAGCATAGCGCTTCAGAGCCAACTAAGAGTAGCCAACTTTGCAACATTTCTTCTTCCTGAATGAAAACGCTCGTGAATTTTTTTTTCATTCTTTCACATTCCATAAAGTAAAGATACCCTAAAGCACTAATAAAATACATGAGTAGACAAAAAAATGTTAAGTAGAAATACGAATGTTGAAAATATTTCAAGATTCCTCGCTCTGAATTTGAAAAGAGGTAAATTTATGTGCATTTTGAAACACTGAACAAGTTCTCATCCACTTGGAAAGAATTGCCGTCACATTTGAATGCAAGGAGGCAAATTCATGATGATTTTATACGAAATTTTTATGAAAGATACCTTGCACAACACCAAACGATTCTGCAAAGTGTGTCTTTTCCTTGGTTATTGGCGAAAAATGGTTCGAAACTCCGGCACAAGGTTTCTTCAACTGAGATCAACGTGCTTTACTGAGGTTTTCGTTAGAAATCTCCTGGAGTAGTTGGTTAGATGACAACACTTTTCATTTTTTACTGTTTTCGTCAAGATCGAAACATCGTAGGTTCAAATCCCACCCCTTCCTGATTATGTTTTCTTTTTTATTTACCGAATACGAAGTGTTGTAATAACGTAATATAAGATTATATGATATTACTGTAAATATTTATGCGATGCATACTCAGTGGCGGCGATTGAGTTCCAAAACTGATGGGGCAAGGTGTCAAAACTGGGGGTTTCCCTTGGGAGATAAGGTTTAGCATAGTGGGAGGGCAACTGTTCCTCTACCCCCCCCCCCGTCTAATCGTTGCCACTGTGCATGCCTCAAGTAATATTTCTACTAATGTTCTTAAACTTTCAGTGATTGGCAGGATGTAGGAAAAACTTATCCTTTCATTCAGCTGTCATAAGTTATGTTAACACATACGCGTATTTAAGAACTTATATGTCATTAATATCTGTTCTTAAACAGGATGTTGTAATCAAGGGGTCCCGGGCTTAACACCCGGTGGAGGCACGTTGCTTCGGATTCTAGTTTAAAATATAGATCCAGTACCGAATAGTCTGTCTGTGCAGCAAGTAGACTTAAAACAACAATAGAGAAACATATACAAATCAGCGGCGTATACTCTGGGTCATCTAGGTAATAGCAGATGACCCGGCTGTATTTCTTTTTTTTTAAAAAAAAATGTATATATATACACACATTTCTTCCCAATTTTCTTCCAAACCAATTTCGATGCATACATTTCCTTGCTTCCAGCGCGCGAATACTTCCAATCGTTTGCCGCCGAATGTCCGGGAACCTTTCTCCAGCCGGTGGAATGTCTACAGGGAATCTCACCCTGACGTCATTCCTCCCGCTTCCCTTGCAACCCTTGGCGAGGAGGGAGGAGAAAGGAAAGAGGGGGAGGAAACATTGCTTTTCAGGCGCGGTGATTCCGTGCCCAGGGTAAGCTCCTTCTTGTGAGAGTCCACCGGTCGCACTCTCAACCTTCAGAGCCTCTCCATTCCCTCCGCTGAATAGGGAAAACATACCCGGTAGAGTGCGAAGAACAGGAAAACTGAATAACATGGGCAAACCAATTCTACGCTAATTTTCACTTTACATTTGCTTCTGTCTTGCTGATTTCTGTTACTTGAACATAAATTTATCAAAAGGGAAAAACTTAAATATTGAAGATGAAGCAAACTGAATTAAAATTCAAAGCTTAAGAAATTAAAGCACCTATTTGCTGACTCCCCCCAATCCTTGTATTTACAAAAATAGTGATTGTTTCTCCTCTCTAATCTTCAAAAGCAGCGAGAATACTTCTTTCACGGAACTGAATATTTTTTAAAGGGAAAGATATGAAAAATAAATTATATATATTAGTTAATTTAAGTTGCTATATTCCGCCTGTTTAGATTAATAGTGATGAAGATGAACGAATTAAACATAAACGAAAAAAACACATCAGGCACGTAACCAGGTGGAGGACTCGGGGGGGCTGAAACCCCCCCTCCCCGAAATCCTACAAATATCTAATTTAAAAAGTGTATAGTGATAATTAATTTTACTTCATTAGCAGGATTAAACACTTTGCATAATACGTTGTAATAATCTGAGATTCATCTTCAGGACTTCTAACCCCACTGTTTCAACTTTATGTGGCGGCTGCTAATAAGGGATGATCCCCATCCCGAAATAAAATTCTGGCTCTGACCTGCAATGATTCGAACTTTTAAAAACCTGTCATTTCGAGCTCGGAAAGGGATTTTTTTTTATCATTCATAGGGAATTTCTTTCTGAGCCAGGAGCACAACAACAGAAGTTTGGCGCGTGAAACTGAATGCGTGTAGTCGTTGGCTTCGTGTTTATTATTTATTAAGGTGTTAGTGTTTGTCGTGATAGTGCTGTGTTAAAGGGTAATGGATGTGATACAAGATTTGCTGGTGAAACCTTTTGGAACAAGATCTTTTCAGGAGAAGTTGCAAATTGTTAATACAGGTAGGCCAGTGTCATCGCTTGAACTTATTTCTACACACAAAGACAAAAATCGGGAATATGTGAGGCATATTCGCAAGCAAATTATGACAAAACACCATGGTTGACAGGAAGTATAAGTGTTAATAAGCTTTGCATTTTTGTTGGCCGTGCTTACTTTTCGGGGCTGAAAAGAATGTATGGACGCGTGGCTGATACTGTAATCTTTGCAACACTTGTGTCAAACATGAAAAATCCAAAAGTCACATAACTTCCTTTGTTAAGCTGCAATCTTTCGCAAAGACACGTATTGACGTGAACTGGACAAACAGCGTGCTTTGGATGTGGTACGGCACAAGTGATCGGGTCCTGGAGTAAGTTGAATTTTGCACTTAAATTAATATTGCGGGTTTTTATTTCACTAGTGCACGTCTTTCATTTTATATTTCACAGGCTGTTTTTTATAGCTTTATAATACTGTCTTGTTTTATTATTTGAAATTCTACACGTATAGTAAACTGCAATAACGAGAATTAATTGATTGTGATCGTAGCAATAAGACAAATATTCCGACACAATATTCCTAAATCCAATATGGAGCTTGACATAAATTGCACGGAAACTTTTGGAGTTTGAGGATGAAAAGGTCGGAGATTACCCACTCGTTAGAACCAGCATACACCACTGATACAAATAGAATGTTCTTTGCTTGGAAGTTACGAGTGAGTAGCGTAACCCGGTCATAAAAATCTTCTATAACGGCTGAGGGCTCGACGTGCTGACCCCACGTCACCTCATACCAGTTGAAGAACTCACACCTCTAGGTAGAATTGTGGGAAGGAGACTGGCAGTCGGGAGATAGGCCAAGGCCCTATATGCTCGTCAATACTCGTCAGAAATTCAATCAAATTCATTCAGCTGTGCGTCATAAGTTGTGTTAACACACATTATGAGTCAATAATAATAAGTTAAGAAATTGACAAGACGTTTCTGTACTGAAGGTAACTAGAGGTTGTTTTCTTGTAACGTCGTTACTGTGTCCAGCTCGGCATTGTGATTAAAATTACTCTATCTGCATGTTCACTTTCCTCTTACATAAGTTTTCCTTTCGCGAAAACATCGTTCCATAGTTTCCAGTTTCTCAATATATTTTTCTATGAAGTGTTGAATATAATTCTAGCCTGCTTTCCACAAGCTACACAACTTCTTCCTCTCTCTCTCTCTCTCTCTCACTTAGAGGTGCAATGTAACATAATTTAAGAAGGCCATTGTTGCACAAACGATAAACGAACATGTGTTAAATTCGGTAAGATCAGCAGGTAAGGGAAGCTCGATTTTAGCTGCAAATCAGTGCCTTCGTTACAGGAAAATCCCCAACAAAGCAAGGAAATAACTAATGAATGGTTATGCTTTACGATCTTTAGGGTTAAAAATAGGTGATCTAAATCTTTAAATAATAATAACCCCTAGCTCTACAGCCCGATGAGGGCCTTGGCTTACCTACCGACTGCTGGTCTCCCTCCCACACTGTTCCTCCGTCACCTGTTGTAGCGTGGAGATCTTAGACCAGTATTGGAGTGTCGGGGGATCAGCCCGACGAGCCCCCAGCCGTTGCAGGTCTTCTCGATCGGGTTACGCTCACTCACTCGGAGCTTCCCAATTTCCTCACGATGGTGGGTTGCCACCGGCCCTATACGTAGGCCGAATAAATTCCGACCAGAGCCGGATTCGAACCTACGCCGTCCCGCAGCGAACGATCTCAAGACGAGTGAACGCCTTAACCCGCTCGACTACGGAGGAGGACCTAAATCTTTAAAAGAAAACCGTTTTCCAGATAGAATAGGTGTATGCATGAAGAGAAAACAAAAATTAAGATATTGTATTAGCTGTGGAGTTCATTCTGTTGTAGCTTTGTGGCACATCCGGTAAAGGCACCCATTTCCAGTTCCACTTGTGTCTTTGATTAGGGTTCGAGCTTCACTTCATCTGGATATTTTTATTTATATTGAGGCCTGTAAGACAATAATATATGAAAGGTTCCAAATTATTTCTTACACGAGTGTATTTTTTTTTTTTTAATTTGTTAGTCCTGAAAAGGACTGTTTGGGAAAATTGAACATTTATTTAATATCTTGTCCAGTAGCCACCTGCATCTATGACATGTCTCAGGCGTCGAGGAACGGATTGCACAAGATGTCGAATATACCTGTGCGAAGTGCACACTTCATTCCAGGCATTGTTGACGTGGTCAAATAGTTCATCACTTCTGCGAGGTGGTGGATCGGGCCAGCTTTCTTTCAAACATCGAACGACCTCGGCCCACATATTTTCAATTGGGTTGATGTCGCATCCCATGGGTGGCCAGTCAATTAGATGTATGTCGTTTCGTTCAGAAAACCAACGCTGAACGATGGCTGAATCATGGATGGAGGAGTGGTCTTGCTGGAAGTCAATATTTCCCTCGGGATACAAAGCTCGCACGCCAGGAACCATAACATGTTCCAAAATGTGCACATACTGTATCCCGTTGAGACGTCCTTCTATGCGGTGTAGGTCACCTCCGCCACCGAGAGATATCCAACCCCAGACAGGTACGCTCACGCGTCCACGCCGACGTGAGTTAGCAAAAAAATGGGGATCAAATCGTTGTCCTTGACGCCGGTAGACCAGAACCGGACCATCATTTGCAGTAGAAAATACTTTCTCGTCTGAGAAGATTACTCTATCCCAAATCCTATCAATATTTTCTTCAGCAAATGCTAGCCTATCAGTTCTGTGTGCATCCGTCAAGACCTCCTTCTTTGCTGCCCTTCGTGCCCGTAAACCAGAAGCAGCCAGCCTCCGCCGAACTGTCTGTGGGCAACCAGGAAAATCGGCCCTTGTCTTGAGTTGAGTGGCTGACTGGAATGGATTGGCTTCACACTCCGCTATCAGCCGATCGTCTTGCACTGGTGTCGAAACACGGCCCCAGCTCTCGCGTCTTTTCCGTGATGCCTCACCAGTTTCTTCGTATCGAGCCCACCACCTCCTTGCTGTCCGTGCTGGAACGCCATACTGCTCGCCAGCTAAACCAGGTGACAATCCAGCTCCCTCGATCAAACCGATCACTCTTTCTCTTGTGGATTTGTTGTAGTGCTCCATTCTTCGCGAGGTTGAAGAAAGAAATGTTGCATGCCTCTGTTTAGAGCGTAGTTCAAAGGAAATAAGGTCTTCTATTGGTATAGTTAATCACGTGATGCTGCAGTTGGTTCAAAGACGACTTCCAATTACATTCAGCCATGAAAAGTTTCGTACGAATTCATACCAGAAAAGGATGTCAAGAATAATAAAATAAATTTAACCATTATTTACAATTACATTACTTTCATTTAACAAATAAATAAAGAATAATTATGACAAATGTGCTACAACGAGTGCTCTTTACATCCATGTGTAAAAGTATTTGATATTACTAAACACGCACACACGTTCGGAACATCTGTAGCGTAGTTGTAACGTTTCAGACAAGCATACATCTTCTTACGTTCATCTTTTCTCTTTGAGGTATTGGTTCAAACCCGGCTCAGCTTTCACGTTTTTTTTATGTAATACTTAGTAAAGTTTTTGTCACAATTTTTTCGTCCACAAAAAAAACAATAAAAACAATAATTAAACGATCTTCTCCCCAAAACAATAATTGCAACATCATATTTATTCACATAATAAATCTATTCCACTCATAAAATTGATTCCTTCGGGTCTTAATGCAACATCACCGAAACATTCAAGTTTCAATGTTCATGTTGGAAATTGAACAATAAACAGTTTTGGGGACACATTGCTTTATATAAAACCTCATGTTATTATAGAAATATACACAAGACGTCGAATGAAAGTATGCGTAAGGAATACTCTTGAAACTCTAGAGTTGTAATCATGCGATTTGTTTTTCATAGAGTAATCTGTTATATTCAAGGTTAATTATTTCAAATTTTTTGTATTCAGTAAATATCGTACTTCTGTGTTCACTTCAACAGAAAATAAATTGAGCGGCTAGGATTTGAACCTGTGATCTTTCATTTTAGATAAAAAAAAAATACACGTTTTACCAACTGTTCTACAAGGAAATAGACAAAAAGTTTCCTAACATGGTTGCGGCAACAACCACCTGCCAGTGCTCCAAACATTTCTTTGCCACAGATTGTGGATAAGTTCCTCTCTACACAAATGCCCGGTATTTTGCAGTGTATTTTAGCTCAAATTTTGCCTAAACTCATGCGAACTTTGATGAAGAGGATTTACCGGGATATCAACGAGGTTATTTCTGGATAGGCTTCCGAGGTTTCGAGAGCTCTTTTATCTTCAGGGATTGAAGGGATGACGGATAACGTGCTTGTTACTGGCAAGCGTGGTCGTAACTGCGATTCCTCATGCTGCCGAATTTTATTTTCGGAAGGAGTATGGCATCGGACGTAAAATATATATATACTGTTCTTGGATGATCTCTCTGTGTATATCAGGAGGTGGCAGTAATGATGAAGCGTTTAGAATTTTCGGAAACCATTTCAATTATATTACTGAATCACGTGCCACGTGGAATGGCAGAATCAAGTAACGTATAAGCAAGTCTGAGGGTGGCTGTTTTGAATATTGCGAATTTGGTGGAAAGTTCGTTAGATATACTTTCTGTTGAAATAACAGTATTATTTTGTTGAAATTAGACAAGTATTTTGGATATAAAGCAGTGCCGAATTAATGATCATTCTCAAGTTTTGCATTTATTAGATGTCACGTAATATATAAATAGTTATTAGTAGATTTTTATCGCATCGGCCTCGGTCGCAAAAGGTATTTACTTACGTTTATTGGGGATTTATTATTAGATTTAGATGCATTGGAAGATCGAAGTGAGGGGAACAAGAACAGTCATTACTAAATAAACGACATCACATAACCAATCTTAGCGAATTGAATACATTAAACTCTCCCGTTCGTTACAAAAATTCAATACATCAATGTAGTGGATTATTTCCTAATATAATTGTGTGTGTTTGTGTGTTAGTATTTTGAAATAATTAATATTTTAGTTGTGGAGTGAAGAGCGTACACAATACTTATCTTAAATTCCATTACTTGATTGATGATTTGGTTTAATTTACTTCGCCTTTGTGACGTTTTTGGTTCATCGCGAAGATGAGAATGGGTGATGGGATGATGAAATTGATGAAGGAACACTTACAAAGAACACCCATGCCTGACCAGGATTCGAACCCAGGATTAAATACCATTACCTACAGCATCCTGAATGCATATATATTATATGTAAATTAGTCATAATGTGTGTTAACTCAGCTTATGACGAATAGCTAAAATACAAAAAGTTTTAACCTTAAATCCTGGCAAGCAACTGAATAAGCATTAACCTTCTTAGGGAGAAAATGTGCAGAAGAGACATCCCTTGAAGTGTGCATCGGATATTTTACAGTGTTGAAATATCAATTGTCTCTGTTTAGCACACACACACACACACACAAAAAAAAAAAAAAAAAAAAAAAAAAAAATAGAGGGTGGGATTTGAACCCGCGACCTTTCAAGTATGTTGAAAAATATGGATACCAGCGTCTAACCAACTGCTCTACGTTAACTTAATGACAACATTCCCTTACAAACACGTAGATGTTTATGATAAAATCGATCTTCCTGTGTTCCAGCATGTTTTCTCCACAAGTCGTGAAATAAATGATTTCTTTTAGATCTGTTCGATATTGTGCAGGGCATTGTAAATAAAATGTCGCATAAACTCCTCAGAAATTTGCCTCTTTCTACTCAAACTTGATGGCGATTTACTCCAGGTGGAGAAAACCCCTGTTCAGTGTTTCAAACCTATGTGATATCAAGTCGAGCACGCAGAATTGTTACAATTTCGCACGATTCTCATTCTTATTCTTATTTCAATTTACTATTTCAGTTTCAGTGTGTATTATATTAGCGATTGATAGTTTATAAGTTCATGGAATGTGCGAAATTGGAATCCTTTCACCGCAGCGTTTTTCGTCTAGTTGAATGACGAACTCAAAGTTGGCTACTCTCAGCTGGCGCTGAAGTGCAATGTTGCTAAGTTTACGATTTTCGGACTTAGAATTCTTTCGGGGCGGTCAAATAAGAAGTTGAGAAGTGTACCTCATAGGAATACTGAAGTCATTTTTAGTTTCCTAATCAAATAACAATTATACAGTGTAATCTTTAAAAAGGATAGCCTTTGTTTCTTCCGGTCGCGAAGTCCTACAACGGCTGGGGGTCCCCCTAGTCTGGCTGCAGATCTCCACGCCCCCCCTGGTGGCCCGCGTGGGAGGGAGGCCAGCAGTCGGTAGGTAAGCCTTGGCCCAATATTGGGCTGTTGCGCTATAGGATTATTATTATTATATAATCCGTTTCTGTGGTCAAATAACTCAAAAAAAAAGGCAATAAAATTGTCAGTTTGAGGAGACTGAGAAATAATTTCCTTTTATCTTACATTATACTCTGTCTGTATGCGTAGTGTGGTTTGTCTGTCCGAAAGCTGAAGGCAAACCTCTGTCTGTTGTAACGCGTAACGTGTTTTGTTCCAGCTTACAAATCACGTAAAATACCTTTGTTCATTTCAGTGTGCTGGTTCTGCAGGGACAAGGTCATGTCCACTGATAAGCACTGATACCACGTGACTCCGGGGCCAACTGTCAGCACCGCAGAGAAGCTTCGGTAACTTTTGCGAGGTTCCTTCTAGTCCTTGACAGAGCGCATGATCCGTAATTATGTGCAGAAAACCCATGTTTTCTGTGTACAAAATTTACGTATGTTTGGATTGTGTGCTCAAATGTCGAAGTAAACATAACTCCGTGACACACAACAAAAATTACAAGAGCTTCAAAGATTAGAAACTTAGCAAGCGTTACTCATAAGACGATTATATTGTCTGACTTACAGAAGACTAGGTGGTGTGGTGGTAGCGTGTTAGTTTGACACGCAGGAGGTACTGGGTTCGATTCCAGTTTGATTGCCTCCAATCTTTTTCTTAATTGGAGCGACTATATATTTCAATTTATTTATTGCGAACATTCTTATTTTATTTGCTGTGCGAATTGTTGAATTTTGAATTGAATTTTGTTTTCCAAGTCCTCCTCCGTAGCCGAGCGGGTTAAGGCGTTCACTCGTCTTGAGATCGATCGCTGCGAGACGGCGTAGGTTCGAATCGGGCTCTGGCCGGAATTTATTCGGCCTACGTATAGGGCCGGTGGCAACCCACCATCGTGAGGAAATTGGGGAGCTCCGGGTGAGTGAGCGTAATCCGGTCACGGAGACCTACTATAACGGCTGGGGATACGTCGGGCTGACCCCCCGTCTATTCCACTACTGGTTGAAGATCTCCACGAGTGGGAGGGAGACCGGCAGTCGGTAGGTACGCCTAGGCCCTTCATGGGCTGTTGCGCTACGGATTATTATTATTATTATTATTGTTTTCCAAACGATTACGATAATTTCTTGTGAATAGTGTTATATGTATTTCTGGATTATTTTCTCGAAAGAAATATATACTTTTCGCCAGCCATAACATTTTATTGAGTATGTTCGAAAAATGATGAGACATGTGAAAAAACTATCGTAAAAAATATTTTTTACGAATAAAATTTAAAACGGTAAACATTTCAACCCAAAAATAAAGTTTACTCCAATAATTTATTAAATAAAATGCAATAATTAGTTGCTCGAGTTATTTAAAAAGAAAATAGGACAATAAAACGGGAATCGAACCCAAAGTCTTCTTTCCGCTACCATGGGGCCACTTGACCACTTGAAAATCATGTTATAGCTTCGCCTCATCAAGGCACTTGGAACTCATCGAAACGTTGAAGCGCTTTTCCTCCATTTTTTTCTTTTCAAGTCCACTTTATGCACAGTAAGAAAACTGTATCTATAGTTTAAAGTGGGATTCCAATCACTTGTGCCTAAACCGCGTATCAAACTTACCAATATTCGGTTCGAGCATGGATGTGTGTGTTTGTTCCAATGAGAATACAGAGAGTATAGAGGAAATTGACACTTGTGACAACTGAGAAAAAGGTGAAAAACGGGTGATACTATTAATTTTGAAAATAGTCTTTCAGTTAGTGTAATGTGCCTGAAATTGAATGCGCTATTTTTAACCGTGAACGTGTTTTGTTTCTTCAATTAAAACTTTTAGTTTACAATTTAGTTCATCATACCAACCTGTGTCCTTCTGCCTTGTTTATTTATAGTTATAAATAAAATCCCATTGGAGCATGGAAAAACCTTTCACTGTTCATAAGTCAGTCATTGTTCTCTGCAGTTTTCAATGCAACATTCAGGCTCTCTGATCGTGCATCGTACGTTTCAGCTCAGGTACCCACATAATTTAATATATTTATAAGTTGTTTTAAGCGAAATTCTCCATTTTTATTCTTTCCATATATGATATCAATATCACATTGCAAGTTATTAATAGTTTCAATGTCATTTGCTGGGGAAAAATTTGTGGTATTACTTTAGATGCGAACATGCAAACGCAAGTATCAAAGTATTGCTTTAGACAGCACTCATGATTTTTAAACGTGGAAAGGTAATAATTTTACGTGAAACGTGAAAGTTGGTGTGTGTTGACAGACTGTAGCTACTGCCATATCAGCACTGACAACTAGGAAGCGTTCTCAATGATCACGTGGCTGCATGCTTTTCACTAATTAATAACTGCGTTTTTTCAACACATACACAAATACATCGTCGCTTCGGAACATCAAATTTTCATATTTGCTGCTTTCAGATTACCAACATACGAAGTGGCATGCAATTCAAAAGGTTTTGCAGAAACCTCAGTTTTATAAATAAGGTTGGATGAAATTAGACAAAAAAAACAAGAAAATTTTTTCTTGCGCTGGGCTCGAACTCGGGTTGCCCGCATGATAGTCCGACACGATAACCAACACTCCAAACGAGACAACACGAAACTCTTTCGCAAGTAGTCGACTGAAACGCAAGTTAATTTTCAGATTGCTAATTCCCAAGGTATAACATGCCTAGGCAGATGTGTCTTGCATTTTCTGTACTTTTGTTATTTCAGTCGCTTTCGTCTGTCTCTAGGTTAATCACGGAAATAATGAGGAATATTTTTAAGACAAAGATGATAAACACACACACAGGAATAATCACCCTCGCAAAAAAGCCAGAACTCGAGTCTGGAACCTTCGACGCGAGGTGTGTTTCTTGTTCTAACTATATCTGTGTGTTTTCGTTAGATTCATCGTATTTCGTGAGTTGATATGAATAAAGTAAAAAAATAAGACAAGTGGGTGGAAGGGACTGTAGAATCGTAGTTACGGAACCATTGAGAAGATATCTATCGCCTAGATAGAGAATCTCTATATCCCCTTGTGATAGAGAACCTATTAGAAGAATGAAAATGCAGATTAAACGAACAAATTTGATGTGTATCGTTTCGTCAAAATGCCTAGAAAACAATAGTACATATTTCTTCACTAATAGAAAAGAATAAAAAAAGCTGTCCTTGGTGGGGATCGAACCTAG
The DNA here is from genome assembly GCF_977018435.1 of Lepisma saccharinum. Classification (NCBI taxonomy): domain Eukaryota; kingdom Metazoa; phylum Arthropoda; class Insecta; order Zygentoma; family Lepismatidae; genus Lepisma; species Lepisma saccharinum. The sequence continues at coordinate 28,803,779 of NC_139231.1, read as the reverse complement.
GTCCCATTGGTGAAAGCTCTGTACCTTCTCAACTTCTTATTTGACCGCCCCGAAAGAATTCTAAGTCCGAAAATCGTAAACTTAGCAACATTGCACTTCAGCGCCAGCTGAGAGTAGCCAACTTTGAGTTCGTCATTCAACTAGACGAAAAACGCTGCGGTGAAAGGATTCCAATTTCGCACATTCCATGAACTTATAAACTATCAATCGCTAATATAATACACACTGAAACTGAAATAGTAAATTGAAATAAGAATAAGAATGAGAATCGTGCGAAATTGTAACAATTCTGCGTGCTCGACTTGATATCACATAGGTTTGAAACACTGAACAGGGGTTTTCTCCACCTGGAGTAAATCGCCATCAAGTTTGAGTAGAAAGAGGCAAATTTCTGAGGAGTTTATGCGACATTTTATTTACAATGCCCTGCACAATATCGAACAGATCTAAAAGAAATCATTTATTTCACGACTTGTGGAGAAAACATGCTGGAACACAGGAAGATCGATTTTATCATAAACATCTACGTGTTTGTAAGGGAATGTTGTCATTAAGTTAACGTAGAGCAGTTGGTTAGACGCTGGTATCCATATTTTTCAACATACTTGAAAGGTCGCGGGTTCAAATCCCACCCTCTATTTTTTTTTTTGTGTGTGTGTGTGTGTGTGTGTGTGTGTGTGTGTGTGTGTGTGTGTGTGTGTGTGTGTGTGTGTGTGTGTGTGTGTGTGTGTGTGTGTGTGTGTGTGTGTGTGTGTGTGTGTGTGTGTGTGTGTGTGTGTGTGTGTGAGACAATTGATATTTCAACACTGTAAAATATCCGATGCACACTTCAAGGGATGTCTCTTCTGCACATTTTCTCCCTAAGAAGGTTAATGCTTATTCAGTTGCTTGCCAGGATTTAAGGTTAAAACTTTTTGTATTTTAGCTATTCGTCATAAGCTGAGTTAACACACATTATGACTAATTTACATATAATATATATGCATTCAGGATGCTGTAGGTAATGGTATTTAATCCTGGGTTCGAATCCTGGTCAGGCATGGGTGTTCTTTGTAAGTGTTCCTTCATCAATTTCATCATCCCATCACCCATGCTCATCTTCGCGATGAACCAAAAACGTCACAAAGGCGAAGTAAATTAAACCAAATCATCAATCAAGTAATGGAATTTAAGATAAGTATTGTGTACGCTCTTCACTCCACAACTAAAATATTAATTATTTCAAAATACTAACACACAAACACACACAATTATAATAGGAAATAATCCACTACATTGATGTATTGAATTTTTGTAACGAACGGGAGAGTTTAATGTATTCAATTCGCTAAGATTGGTTATGTGATGTCGTTTATTTAGTAATGACTGTTCTTGTTCCCCTCACTTCGATCTTCCAATGCATCTAAATCTAATAATAAATCCCCAATAAACGTAAGTAAATACCTTTTGCGACCGAGGCCGATGCGATAAAAATCTACTAATAACTATTTATATATTACGTGACATCTAATAAATGCAAAACTTGAGAATGATCATTAATTCGGCACTGCTTTATATCCAAAATACTTGTCTAATTTCAACAAAATAATACTGTTATTTCAACAGAAAGTATATCTAACGAACTTTCCACCAAATTCGCAATATTCAAAACAGCCACCCTCAGACTTGCTTATACGTTACTTGATTCTGCCATTCCACGTGGCACGTGATTCAGTAATATAATTGAAATGGTTTCCGAAAATTCTAAACGCTTCATCATTACTGCCACCTCCTGATATACACAGAGAGATCATCCAAGAACAGTATATATATATTTTACGTCCGATGCCATACTCCTTCCGAAAATAAAATTCGGCAGCATGAGGAATCGCAGTTACGACCACGCTTGCCAGTAACAAGCACGTTATCCGTCATCCCTTCAATCCCTGAAGATAAAAGAGCTCGCGAAACCTCGGAAGCCTATCCAGAAATAACCTCGTTGATATCCCGGTAAATCCTCTTCATCAAAGTTCGCATGAGTTTAGGCAAAATTTGAGCTAAAATACACTGCAAAATACCGGGCATTTGTGTAGAGAGGAACTTATCCACAATCTGTGGCAAAGAAATGTTTGGAGCACTGGCAGGTGGTTGTTGCCGCAACCATGTTAGGAAACTTTTTGTCTATTTCCTTGTAGAACAGTTGGTAAGACGTGTATTTTTTTTAATCTAAAATGAAAGATCACAGGTTCAAATCCTAGCCGCTCAATTTCTTTTCTGTTGAAGTGAACACAGAAGTACGATATTTACTGAATACAAAAAATTTGAAATAATTAACCTTGAATATAACAGATTACTCTATGAAAAACAAATCGCATGATTACAACTCTAGAGTTTCAAGAGTATTCCTTACGCATACTTTCATTCGACTTCTTGTGTATATTTCTATAATAACATGAGGTTTTATATAAAGCAATGTGTCCCCAAAACTGTTTATTGTTCAATTTCCAACATGAACATTGAAACTTGAATGTTTCGGTGATGTTGCATTAAGACCCGAAGGAATCAATTTTATGAGTGGAATAGATTTATTATGTGAATAAATATGATGTTGCAATTATTGTTTTGGGGAGAAGATCGTTTAATTATTGTTTTTATTTTTTTTTTTGTGGACGAAAAAATTGTGACAAAAACTTTACTAAGTATTACATAAAAAAAACGTGAAAGCTGAGCCGGGTTTGAACCAATACCTCAAAGAGAAAAGATGAACGTAAGAAGATGTATGCTTGTCTGAAACGTTACAACTACGCTACAGATGTTCCGAACGTGTGTGCGTGTTTAGTAATACCAAATACTTTTACACATGGATGTAAAGAGCACTCGTTGTAGCACATTTGTCATAATTATTCTTTATTTATTTGTTAAATGAAAGTAATGTAATTGTAAATAATGGTTAAATTTATTTTATTATTCTTGACATCCTTTTCTGGTATGAATTCGTACGAAACTTTTCATGGCTGAATGTAATTGGAAGTCGTCTTTGAACCAACTGCAGCATCACGTGATTAACTATACCAATAGAAGACCTTATTTCCTTTGAACTACGCTCTAAACAGAGGCATGCAACATTTCTTTCTTCAACCTCGCGAAGAATGGAGCATTACAACAAATCCACAAGAGAAAGAGTGATCGGTTTGATCGAGGGAGCTGGATTGTCACCTGGTTTAGCTGGCGAGCAGTATGGCGTTCCAGCACGGACAGCAAGGAGGTGGTGGGCTCGATACGAAGAAACTGGTGAGGCATCACGGAAAAGACGCGAGAGCTGGGGCCGTGTTTCGACACCAGTGCAAGACGATCGGCTGATAGCGGAGTGTGAAGCTAATCCATTCCAGTCAGCCACTCAACTCAAGGCAAGGGCCGATTTTCCTGGTTGCCCACAGACAGTTCGGCGGAGGCTGGCTGCTTCTGGTTTACGGGCACGAAGGGCAGCAAAGAAGGAGGTCTTGACGGATGCACACAGAACTGATAGGCTAGCATTTGCTGAAGAAAATATTGATAGGATTTGGGATAGAGTAATCTTCTCAGACGAGAAAGTATTTTCTACTGCAAATGATGGTCCGGTTCTGGTCTACCGGCGTCAAGGACAACGATTTGATCCCCATTTTTTTGCTAACTCACGTCGGCGTGGACGCGTGAGCGTGCCTGTCTGGGGTTGGATATCTCTCGGTGGCGGAGGTGACCTACACCGCATAGAAGGACGTCTCAACGGGATACAGTATGTGCACATTTTGGAGCATGTTATGGTTCCTGGCGTGCGAGCTTTGTATCCCGAGGGAAATATTGACTTCCAGCAAGACCACTCCTCCATCCATGATTCAGCCATCGTTCAGCGTTGGTTTTCTGAACGAAACGACATACATCTAATTGACTGGCCACCCATGGGATGCGACATCAACCCAATTGAAAATATGTGGGCCGAGGTCGTTCGATGTTTGAAAGAAAGCTGGCCCGATCCACCACCTCGCAGAAGTGATGAACTATTTGACCACGTCAACAATGCCTGGAATGAAGTGTGCACTTCGCACAGGTATATTCGACATCTTGTGCAATCCGTTCCTCGACGCCTGAGACATGTCATAGATGCAGGTGGCTACTGGACAAGATATTAAATAAATGTTCAATTTTCCCAAACAGTCCTTTTCAGGACTAACAAATTAAAAAAAAAAAAATACACTCGTGTAAGAAATAATTTGGAACCTTTCATATATTATTGTCTTACAGGCCTCAATATAAATAAAAATATCCAGATGAAGTGAGGCTCGAACCCTAATCAAAGACACAAGTGGAACTGGAAATGGGTGCCTTTACCGGATGTGCCACAAAGCTACAACAGAATGAACTCCACAGCTAATACAATAACTTAATTTTTGTTTTCTATTCATGCATACACCTATTCTATCTGGAAAACGGTTTTCTTTTAAAGATTTAGATCACCTATTTTTATCCCTAAAGATCGTAAAGCATAACCATTCATTAGTTATTTCCTTGCTTTGTTGGGGATTTTCCTGTAACGAAGGCACTGATTTGCAGCTAAAATCGAGCTTCCCTTACCTGCTGATCTTACCGAATTTAACACATGTTCGTTTATCGTTTGTGCAACAATGGCCTTCTTAAATTATGTTACATTGCACCTCTGAGTGAGAGAGAGAGAGAGAGAGAGAGAGAGAGAGAGAGAGAGGAAGAAGTTGTGTAGCTTGTGGAAAGCAGGCTAGAATTATATTCAACACTTCATAGAAAAATATATTGAGAAACTGGAAACTATGGAACGATGTTTTCGCGAAAGGAAAACTTATGTAAGAGGAAAGTGAACATGCAGATAGAGTAATTTTAATCACAATGCCGAGCTGGACACAGTAACGACGTTACAAGAAAACAACCTCTAGTTACCTTCAGTACAGAAACGTCTTGTCAATTTCTTAACTTATTATTATTGACTCATAATGTGTGTTAACACAACTTATGACGCACAGCTGAATGAATTTGATTGAATTTCTGACGAGTATTGACGAGCATATAGGGCCTTGGCCTATCTCCCGACTGCCAGTCTCCTTCCCACAATTCTACCTAGAGGTGTGAGTTCTTCAACTGGTATGAGGTGACGTGGGGTCAGCACGTCGAGCCCTCAGCCGTTATAGAAGATTTTTATGACCGGGTTACGCTACTCACTCGTAACTTCCAAGCAAAGAACATTCTATTTGTATCAGTGGTGTATGCTGGTTCTAACGAGTGGGTAATCTCCGACCTTTTCATCCTCAAACTCCAAAAGTTTCCGTGCAATTTATGTCAAGCTCCATATTGGATTTAGGAATATTGTGTCGGAATATTTGTCTTATTGCTACGATCACAATCAATTAATTCTCGTTATTGCAGTTTACTATACGTGTAGAATTTCAAATAATAAAACAAGACAGTATTATAAAGCTATAAAAAACAGCCTGTGAAATATAAAATGAAAGACGTGCACTAGTGAAATAAAAACCCGCAATATTAATTTAAGTGCAAAATTCAACTTACTCCAGGACCCGATCACTTGTGCCGTACCACATCCAAAGCACGCTGTTTGTCCAGTTCACGTCAATACGTGTCTTTGCGAAAGATTGCAGCTTAACAAAGGAAGTTATGTGACTTTTGGATTTTTCATGTTTGACACAAGTGTTGCAAAGATTACAGTATCAGCCACGCGTCCATACATTCTTTTCAGCCCCGAAAAGTAAGCACGGCCAACAAAAATGCAAAGCTTATTAACACTTATACTTCCTGTCAACCATGGTGTTTTGTCATAATTTGCTTGCGAATATGCCTCACATATTCCCGATTTTTGTCTTTGTGTGTAGAAATAAGTTCAAGCGATGACACTGGCCTACCTGTATTAACAATTTGCAACTTCTCCTGAAAAGATCTTGTTCCAAAAGGTTTCACCAGCAAATCTTGTATCACATCCATTACCCTTTAACACAGCACTATCACGACAAACACTAACACCTTAATAAATAATAAACACGAAGCCAACGACTACACGCATTCAGTTTCACGCGCCAAACTTCTGTTGTTGTGCTCCTGGCTCAGAAAGAAATTCCCTATGAATGATAAAAAAAAATCCCTTTCCGAGCTCGAAATGACAGGTTTTTAAAAGTTCGAATCATTGCAGGTCAGAGCCAGAATTTTATTTCGGGATGGGGATCATCCCTTATTAGCAGCCGCCACATAAAGTTGAAACAGTGGGGTTAGAAGTCCTGAAGATGAATCTCAGATTATTACAACGTATTATGCAAAGTGTTTAATCCTGCTAATGAAGTAAAATTAATTATCACTATACACTTTTTAAATTAGATATTTGTAGGATTTCGGGGAGGGGGGGTTTCAGCCCCCCCGAGTCCTCCACCTGGTTACGTGCCTGATGTGTTTTTTTCGTTTATGTTTAATTCGTTCATCTTCATCACTATTAATCTAAACAGGCGGAATATAGCAACTTAAATTAACTAATATATATAATTTATTTTTCATATCTTTCCCTTTAAAAAATATTCAGTTCCGTGAAAGAAGTATTCTCGCTGCTTTTGAAGATTAGAGAGGAGAAACAATCACTATTTTTGTAAATACAAGGATTGGGGGGAGTCAGCAAATAGGTGCTTTAATTTCTTAAGCTTTGAATTTTAATTCAGTTTGATTCATCTTCAATATTTAAGTTTTTCCCTTTTGATAAATTTATGTTCAAGTAACAGAAATCAGCAAGACAGAAGCAAATGTAAAGTGAAAATTAGCGTAGAATTGGTTTGCCCATGTTATTCAGTTTTCCTGTTCTTCGCACTCTACCGGGTATGTTTTCCCTATTCAGCGGAGGGAATGGAGAGGCTCTGAAGGTTGAGAGTGCGACCGGTGGACTCTCACAAGAAGGAGCTTACCCTGGGCACGGAATCACCGCGCCTGAAAAGCAATGTTTCCTCCCCCTCTTTCCTTTCTCCTCCCTCCTCGCCAAGGGTTGCAAGGGAAGCGGGAGGAATGACGTCAGGGTGAGATTCCCTGTAGACATTACACCGGCTGGAGAAAGGTTCCCGGACATTCGGCGGCAAACGATTGGAAGTATTCGCGCGCTGGAAGCAAAGAAATGTATGCATCGAAATTGGTTTGGAAGAAAATTGGGAAGAAATGTGTATATATATATACATTTTTTTTTTAAAAAAAAGAAATACAGCCGGGTCATCTGCTATTACCTAGATGACCCAGAGTATACGCCGCTGATTTGTATATGTTTCTCTATTGTTGTTTTAAGTCTACTTGCTGCACAGACAGACTATTCGGTACTGGATCTATATTTTAAACTAGAATCCGAAGCAACGTGCCTCCACCGGGTGTTGAGCCCGGGACCCCTTGATTACAACATCCTGTTTAAGAACAGATATTAATGACATATAAGTTCTTAAATACGCGTATGTGTTAACATAACTTATGACAGCTGAATGAAAGGATAAGTTTTTCCTACATCCTGCCAATCACTGAAAGTTTAAGAACATTAGTAGAAATATTACTTGAGGCATGCACAGTGGCAACGATTAGACGGGGGGGGGGGGGGGGGTAGAGGAACAGTTGCCCTCCCACTATGCTAAACCTTATCTCCCAAGGGAAACCCCCAGTTTTGACACCTTGCCCCATCAGTTTTGGAACTCAATCGCCGCCACTGAGTATGCATCGCATAAATATTTACAGTAATATCATATAATCTTATATTACGTTATTACAACACTTCGTATTCGGTAAATAAAAAAGAAAACATAATCAGGAAGGGGTGGGATTTGAACCTACGATGTTTCGATCTTGACGAAAACAGTAAAAAATGAAAAGTGTTGTCATCTAACCAACTACTCCAGGAGATTTCTAACGAAAACCTCAGTAAAGCACGTTGATCTCAGTTGAAGAAACCTTGTGCCGGAGTTTCGAACCATTTTTCGCCAATAACCAAGAAAAAGACACACTTTGCAGAATCGTTTGGTGTTGTGCAAGGTATCTTTCATAAAAATTTCGTATAAAATCATCATGAATTTGCCTCCTTGCATTCAAATGTGACGGCAATTCTTTCCAAGTGGATGAGAACTTGTTCAGTGTTTCAAAATGCACATAAATTTACCTCTTTTCAAATTCAGAGCGAGGAATCTTGAAATATTTTCAACATTCGTATTTCTACTTAACATTTTTTTGTCTACTCATGTATTTTATTAGTGCTTTAGGGTATCTTTACTTTATGGAATGTGAAAGAATGAAAAAAAATTCACGAGCGTTTTCATTCAGGAAGAAGAAATGTTGCAAAGTTGGCTACTCTTAGTTGGCTCTGAAGCGCTATGCTGCCAAATTTACGAATTCCGGACTTTGAAATTTTTCAGGGCGGTCAAATAACATGTTGCGAAGGTACTACAGCGCCTAGAATAACGTAGTGTGGAAAACGGCATGCTTCTGCGCTCTCAGGCTGGTTCCACCCGAAAATGATACCACTAGAGGCGCTGGTGTCGGTACACGTGCTAGGCATTCGTCTGCTTATAATGGAAGTAAATGGAGTTTTCGCTGCAACGTCTGATTCTTTTACATGAAGCATTTCTATGAATGTGATAATTGCTATGATATTTGGTACAGTGGTCGCGAAGATATTAACGAACATTCTAGACAGTCGACCACGTCCTGTTATCGTCATACTTTCGTTAATAATACGGGAGAAAAAATACGCGTGGAATGCTCTTGGCAACTAATGTTTGTGTATGAATTAGGTTCATTATTATTATCATCATCATCATTTCTTTTAAAGATATACACACTGAAGCATTTGTATTTTTGATATTTACTGTCTCTTTTCTTCTGCTTTAAACTAATCGCGGCGATGATGATAATGATGATTGCATGAAACGACAAGGGGAACCCCACAAAACTTTCTTAGTGCCATCGACATGAGTGTAAGGCAACTTTCAAACCAATGGGACAAGCGACACGGGATGTTCACACTGTCACACTAGTGACACACACTTCCAGATTGTAAAATAGCATTCATTGCACATGAGGGTCCCAACTAAGTGACAAGCGACATGGTGCCTTCAGTCTATTAGCAAGCGTTGCTTGCGAACAACAGATAGGCGACACGATAAACCGCACAATACAACAACAGATCTAGGCGACACGATAAGCCACACGTGTCGCTTTGTCGCTTCTGCGTCGCTCAAACTGGGCCATTTCCTCAATAGCTTGCAACATGTTGCCGTGGTTTGTTGTTCGCGCATACGCGATGCAATGAGTGTCTTGCTTTAGTGAGATTGCGCACCAAAGCGACAAGCGGCACGCGACACTTATCGCTTGAGGTTTTCACCAACCGAACGCTGGCCTGTGCTTCCCGTCATGCCGCTACGATGTGAAATGTTGCTCTTGATTGGCTCCTTCCCAAGCAACATGTGTCACTTCGGTATGAAAGTTGCCTTGGACCGAATGACCCGTGTCGCTTTGGTGTGAAATCCTCGTATCGTTTGTCGCTTTGGTGTAAAATCTCCTTGAGGAAACGGTGGAGTCAGAGCTTTTGTCCCTACGGTTCGAAAGGCTGTATTGATTTCCGACTGCTCGCTTTCAAGCGACATTTGTGGTTTGTCGCCTCGGTATGAAATATCTCTCAGAATAGTATTTATATTCTAATAACATAGAAAAATAAACTCTAATACACAGTCCAAGACCTGACGTCCGGAATCACATTGCGATGTTTCTTTCTTCTTGTGTTACGCACGCATGCTATTTATTTATTAATTTTACTTTTCTTTCCAAATTAATGCCATTTCTTGACTGCAAATCACTCCACAAATATAACTGTTTCCATCAATTCACTTACCGCCTTTCTAGAGAAACAAATCTACACAATATATTCCAAAAACTAACTAAGCCGCATTACTTTCATAACAAAATTAGCAGCTGTGTCGATCGCACTGCCATCTACTTGTCATCGTCTCGGGGAACCAGTTTCTTGGGTCGTTTTCCACACTACGTTATTCAAGGCGCTGTACTCTGTACGCTAACCAACACTCTATCAATAACACCACGTTTTCTTTTTTCCAGTCCTCTTCCTAACAGTTTTTGAAAAATCCTGAAATGGTTCGTTTACCAGACATGTTACGAGGAACAAATACATAGAACATATTAACAAGAAAGCTACCCTTCACGTTACAACTTGCATTAAATAATTTCCCGAGCACGACTTGGTGATTCCTTGAAAGCAGCTGCAATTTTTGCTCCAGTGTGAGGAAGATCAAGTAGGTGGAAAATATACCGTTTGTCAACAATGCAAAAAAGAAAAAGAAAAAGAAAACAACATAATTCACATTAAGCTATAGACAATTATCAAAACCACAAACAGACCACTTGAAGAAACAAAAGAACAATGTTGACGAAAGAAAAAAAAAACTTCCGCTGTATCGTATCGGCATCGCTTTCAGTTCTTGCCTGTTGCATACAATAATAACGGTCTTACGTACTTCAGTACCTAACATTCGGCGCTCAATATGACATGATATAATATGGCACTCTAAACGTTAGTGTTTTCAGTTGAACGTAGGGGGTGCGGAAGAAAATTAAGGGGTGCGCAAGCACCTCTGGATCACACACAATTCTGAAACCGGTAGATTGCCGATAAACCGAAAATGGAACGACCAAAGACAGCTACAGATGAAGAAACTTCAACAGCAGTTTTCGCATCATTTGCAAAGAGTCCGCAACGTAGCACCCGTCGAATGAAAAGGAGACAACATATTTTAGCATTGCCTGTTTATTACTCAAAATTAATCCCTCCTGTATCAATACAACAATTGACACGATTGGCCAACGATTGAAACGACATCTGCAAGTCTTCATGTGGTGTGACTTGAAGATTGGACGTCACAACCTATTGGATGTCCCTGTGTTCATCAAATGTGCGTTCAGCAGCAGCTTCACTTTCTGGAAAACAAAATCTTCACAGAGAGATAAATCTGGAAAAAAGAGAGGATGGTTCAACACACTCGCTTGTTTGTAGACTAGGAATATCTAGACAATCACTGCTCGCTGGTTCCGTGCATTATCGTGAAGTAGGAACCAATTTTAGTGGTTGAGGATACTAGCACAAATCTCCCAGGGATATCCATTGGATATCCACAATATCCAGATCAGATCCATGGATATTATGGATATCCCTTAGATATCCATTTCTGGATATACATTGGACGTCTATAGGATAACCAGAACTGGACAATTAAAACTCGACAAATTCTTGATATCTAATACATGGCCTAAACGTGTGTAGAACTGGTTGTAAGAAACATTGTCCAATTCCGAATATCCAATACGTCGCCAGATCTCTTCCAAAACTGAATATCCAAAACCCATCCAGATCTTGTCTAAAACTGGATATCCAAAATACATATAATTCTGGATATCTAATACATGTCTAGAACTGATCCAGAACTTGTTATCCAACATGAACATAAATAGGATATGTTTCGAATATTAGAAAATGGTAGGGGAGTGCGGATCCCGAAAAGTCGGGACCGGAATCGGGAAAAAAATTTCCCGTTCCGATTCCGACTTCGGGAAATGAATTCCCGACTTTTCGGGATCCCGAGCATTCGGGAAATACTGAATGGTCATTTTTAAAAGTCGTTAATTCTCGACGTTTTTTGCATTGTTAATGTCTGGAACTTATCGAAAATTGTTCGTTTTTTACCAGAAATGCGAAAACAATCACTTAAAGTGAAAATGACGTGTAGAATTCGAGATTTCCAGAGCTTCAGGAAATTTTGAACATTTCCCGTCCCGAAAATTTTCCAACTGTGTCGGGAAATTGCAAATTTTTCCCGTTCCGATCCAAGAAAAATCTGCCCCGCAGCACATCCCTAGAAAATGATCATAGTATTCCCGTTGTGTATACTTTTTATACTTTATCTTGGAATTGAAACAATAATTGCATTGAAGCATTAGTGTTTCTAAACTTATTTACTTGTTATATTTAGTAATTTAATATTTTTCTTCTTAGAATCAGAAAATTTCAATTTAGTCTTACTAAACGCTACAATACAATCTAGACTAGAATCGAGTAAATCCTACTTAACTGAACCGGGAAAATCCGTTCCTTATATATATTTAGCATAGACAGTAGCTATGCACATCATTTTCAGTTCGTGTATTTTACGCCTGAAGCCTGATTGGATCAGACGGTTGTGACTGTTTTCCTTGTCGGTGAGCGTCTTGTTATTTGCTACTATTAGCGATTGAAACTTTTTTAAATCTTAGAATCAGAAACGCTACAATACACAGCATACAAGAATCAGGCCAATGCTCGCTTATAGCATCACAAATCTCCAAGAAATATTCCCAGATAGCACACAAGCTTGCGGAAAGCTTACGATAGCAAGCTTGATATGGCAAGCTGGACGCAAGCTTGAAGTAATTATGTGGTACTTAACGTGGTGGGTACATTTTTAAAAAATATAACAATAGATACACCCATTTAATATAACAATAGAGAAACTCATTAGACATAATCAATAATGACAAAATGAAATGAAACCGAAATACAGTGCTATGAAGTGAAATGTGGATACATTATGATGTTGATGTTACCTCCAGTTGCTAGATGGCACTGGCAAAATGTATAAAAGAAACTTCAGTTTTTGTAACACAAAAAATGGTATGTTTTATTTTTAATATAATAAAAAAATGTGTTTTAACACCCTTCGAAAGACGTGTGAACATTAAGCTAAAATGATAAGAAGAAAATGTAATGCTATGCTGTGAATAAAAGTGAATCTCCCATGACCAACACTTCTTATTCATGACTATATAATCAGGAGCTGTGTGTGGTGAAAAACAAACACTCAGAGTTCGGTTAGTTCATATGAACTTTCCAGCCTGCTCATTACCAATGCGTAGTTACAGATCGGTTAGTTCATTGAACTATTCAACTTGACTAGTGCCTATTTTAAGGGGAGCAAGAAAATTAACAACAAACATTGGTTGTTGACTGTTGCATGCATCCTTTCATATCGAAATAATATCCAGATGAAATCCAAAATTAGTCCAAACATTGTACTTTTCGTGTCCATACAATATCCAAAGTACGTACAAAAAGTCTAAATGAAAGCATAATGTCCAGATTACGTCCCACTTGATGTCCAAAAGTGATCCGAAAATGTCCAAAACATATCCATTTCTGGATATCATTTGGATATCACGTATGAGGACAAATGCATCCAGCAGATATCCAGTGGATGTCTATTGGACATTCCTGGATATTTATTGGATATCCAGAACTTCCGACACAAATATCCAAAAGATATCCAGGGATATCTTTTGGACATTTGTGTGCTATGTGGGGAGATCTGACACTGTCAGTTCTCTTTCATAATAATTCACAGCACTACTATAGTAACAGCCAATTTTAGTTTCACCCTCTGGAACAAATGCATGACGATTAATGCCTTTGCTGTCGTAAAAACCAGAACTTTGTCTTCACCTTTGATTTTTCTTGGTAAATTTAGCGACTTCTATTCTTGCGATTATGTCGTTTCGTAGAAGGACCGTAGCGAAAATGCTCTGCTTGATCCTCCACAACAATGGAATTCAATAAATGTTTATTCTTGCAATTAGTTTTCAGAATGTCTTTCATGAAACTCCCTGCTCGATGGCGATTACATAACGACACCTCCCTCACAACATGAGGGCATAATTCCCAGCATGCACATTGCTTATAAATGAGGTGTTGTCAGATTGTAGATTATGGACCACCCTATACCAAGAACACGTTACTTCACATATGGATACGAGACTACAAGATCAAGATCTCTGCCAACACCTGCAGTGTAGACCACTCAGGAGCTACTGGGAGTATCTCCGCGTGATACCATAGCTTGAGGTCGACGATGCTTAAGTGATACCTGTTCTGGGTGGAACTAAAAATAGAAATCATGTGTGAGTAGGAGGATCTGAATGTTTCAAGATTCGGTGATCATATCGTAGAGAATAATGTCAATGAAGATGGGGGTTGGGGGATTCATATAACTAATTCAGAATTTGATGACATCCTTGACATTGTGGTTATCACAGTGCGTCTCGACTTCAGGAGTACAGGGTTCTAATTCCTGCCAGGGCATTGGTGTTTTTGTGAGTGTCCCTTCATCAATTTCATAATTTAATTTATCCTCATCGTGGCGATTAAACAAAGGTGGCAGTAAAACGACGCTAAGTGACAAAAACAAAACAAAATCACTAACCCAGGATACAAGAAACGGGTAACAAATTCAAAATTTGAGAATGGGGTAACTGATTCAGATTTGAAGAATCTGATAAAAATAATCCAGGATTGAGAGATCGAGTGACGAATACAAGATTTACAAATCGGGTAACGAATCGAAGATAGAGAATAAGGTAACGAATCCAGGATTGAAGGATCGAGTAACGAATCCTAAAATGAGAAATCGGTAACGAGTTCAGGATTGAAAAATCGGGTAACGAATCCAGGATTGAAGGATATAGTAACAAATCCGCGATTGAAGGACCGAGTAACGAATACAGGAGTGAAGGATCGAGTAACGAATCCAAGATTGAAGAATCGAGTAACGAATCCAGAATTAAATAGTCGGCTTATGAATTGTGGAATAATAAATAGGGTAACGAATCCAAAATTGAAGGATCGGTAACGAATCAGTTTATAATATCACTGAATCTGAATTCCTCGTAATTTTGGATTCATGAAATTCGGATTCAGATCTCCTAGTAATATTTGAATATTTAGAACACAGATTTTCGAAACGAGAAATATTTTTGGAGAAAAAAATTTTGATGATACAGGTCCAAATCCAAGACGAGCCTTCATGACGATATATTTTGATATCAAATCCTCGACATCGCCCACGCTGATATCTTGCACACTATACGATCATTAAAGATAGACATATAAGCCTGAACTCAAGAAATTGAAAGAAACATGGAGAAAAGAATCCTTCAATTTGTAATCCATGTCTGCCATCGCTGGAAGTGAGTCAAGGACATGCAAGTCGTCCAATTTCAAGGAGAATCCTAAAGAACGTCCAAGACAAAAGACGCCTGAACTATTTCTGAACTCAACTTCCCCATTTCTCGTGATCAGCGTCTTGTCAAGAGCTCTCTTTTAATTAAATGTTAAGAAACTGTCTTATTAAAGTTTTCTTTCTGGAGCATGTGGCACGACGTCATTAGGCGATGCAACAGTGGTGTACGTCAGCGAAGTGCACTCGCTTTATTCGTTATTCAGTCCCCTCCAGTGTTGCCATCTCTACCAACACGTCACTACTCTTAGAGGATTTTATGCTCTTAACTCTTTCTCTTGTGTACAAATTGCGGATAACACAGATATACGTTCTCAGTTTGTCGGTATTTGTGGAAACGTGCACGTGTTTCTACGTCGTTCACGATTGTTTTGCTGCAGACATTTCAGTTCACGACTTGCCCTCTTCATGACAGATCGTGAGATCTTTCATTGTTGTATTTTTCTCTGTTTGTCCTTGTGGCATGTGTTCTGTACATTTGCACATGCGAAACACTGACCGACAAAGCTGCTTTGTTCGCGGCAGATACTCTCCCAGGATTATTTTCAGCGTTGTCTAGACAAGACTGTGAATGATTCTAGGCCTCATTGTCATGTGTATCCGCCATTCATTGAATGTTTAGTGAAGATATAATGAGCAAACAAATACAGGGTGTATCAGAAGTCCCTTACCTCCCCTTGTAAAATCCGCAGTGATGTTTTGATTGATTGATTTAGTTTATTTTACTTCGCGTTTTGTGCCTCTTGGCTAATTTGCGAAGATGGGAATGAGTGATGAAATAATGAAATTGATAAATGGACATTCATAAACAAAAAAGCCCGAGCGGGATTCGAACCCGGGAACCTTGGCGTCGCCGCAGTGATGTATTTTCATGGAATTTGATATGGGCGATACAAAATAGGCCTAGGGGGACACCTTTTGGAGTATGTCACGGGGACGGCTGCCATCATGGTTCCGCCATCTTGAATTCAAGTTTTTTATTTAAAATGATAGGTGGGTCATGTGACACATGACCATAGGCTAGAATTCCGTCAGGATGTCAAATCAGATTTCATGTAACTTCATTTGGTGAAAAGTTATTGGCAACTGAAAATGATGTTTACCTGTTACAGAATGTGCTCCACATGTTGTCCGTGCTGGTCAATGCACGTGTGCAGACGCTTCTCCCAATGTATGTGGACACCGAGCAAGGTATCTGGTGAAATTTGCTCAAAGGCAGCCATGATACGTTGTTCCAGATGACGAAGAACACGAATTTTCACACCATACGCTATAGCCTTAACGTGTCCCCAAAGGTAGAAGTCTATTGTAGTTAGGCCTGGTGATCGGGCAGGCCATTCAACTGGGCCACGTCGACCAATCCATGCCCCAGGAAATTGTTCATCCAGGTACTGACGCACCTGCACGCCATAAAAAAACCTGGGAAATGTACCATCTTCCAACATCAGGGCTGGCAGTATCTGTTCCTGTAGCATCGCCAGGTATCGTTCCCCATTTAAATTTCCTTGAATGAAAAAAAAGGATTATCCGTGTCCCCTATATGCCTGCCCACACCATAATTTTGCCTGCACAGGTCATTTTGGAAGGATATGTCCATGCGGGGTTGTCATACGACCAATAGCGCATGTTTTGCCTATCCACCTAACCATTTACGTAGACGTTCGCTTCGGAATGGAGTATCTGCATAGCGACGTTTGCATTTAGCCGTAATTGCGCGATAGCCCACTGGAAAAACTGCACGCCGCGATCTGGATCGTCCTCGGAGAGGTGTTGCTGCATTTGCATCTTATACGGATGCCACTTGTGCCTCTGTAGCACCCTGTACACTGAACTGTGACTCATAGCACATTGCATTGCTATACGACGTGTGCTTCGCTGCGGTGACGTCGAGAAGGAGGCCAGCACTGCCGTAGCTGTTGCTTCATCCGTGACTGTCCGCGGTCGTCCACTACGCGGTCTGTCCAAGACCGTGCCTGTCTTCTCGAATTTGGTTAATAACTGTGCCACTGCAACATGTGACACAGGGTGACGTTCTGGATGACGCAGGTTGAAATCGGCAGCCACTGCACGGGCACTTCTCCCACCCACACAGTTTGACGATCTGGATGCGTTCCTCAGTTGTTAACGGCATGGTTCAGCACCTGCAACAAACAGGTAAACATCACTTTCAGTTGCCAATAACTTTTCACCAAATGAAGTTACATGAAATCTGATATCAGATTTGACATCCTGGCGAAATTCTAGCCTATGGTCATATTTCACATGACCCACCTATCATTTTAAATAAAAAAAGTTGAATTCAAGATGGCGGAACCAAAATGGCGGCCGTCCCCGTGACATATTCCAAAAGGTGTCCCTCTAGGCCTATTTTGTATCGCTTATATCAAATTCCATGAAAATACATCACTGCGGATTTTACAAGGGATGGTAAGGGATTTCTGATACACCCTGTATAATTTGTTTTAGAGATTTTTAGATATTTATTGTTATGGCATCAGCGACAATTGAAGAAAATTGCATAGTTTATGTAAGTTAAATTGTAAACTGTATTGTTTTGTATTTGCACACAAAATGTAATATCTGTATACAGTACATTGTAATTACTTTTCAGAAAAGGACATTATTATCGAAATAAAAAAAATTGAGAAATACTTTGAAAAATATGCCACATTTTAAAATAAATAATTTTAAAGTTGTTAAAGGATAGAAGGCTTAGGCTTCTTTGTGATGACGAAATTTCAGAATTTTTAAAATTTTATTTAGCTATCTTACTATTTTCGTCCCTATCTTCTTGCTACTCATCTATTACACATTCTTCCATTCTTGTTCAAACAATTTTTCCTTCTTCCTTTCCCAGACTGTCTACCTCGCTGTGTTTCTTCTTATCCTTCACACTATTTCTTCCTCTCTGTACTCTTACCCTTACAAACGTCATTGGTTTATCTGTATTCTAACTCTCACACGTTCTTTCCGTCTCTCTCTTAGTTTCTCTACTTCTCTCTTCTCTGACATGCTCTCTTTCTCTCACACACGCCTTATCTCTCACTCCTTAAGCCATGCACTTCTTCATTGCCTAACACACTGTGTTATTCAATCTCTCTCTGTCACTCTTGCACTCTTTCCTTCCCTCACACACTCCTCTTCTCCCTCTGTTACTCTTGAACCTGTACAATTTTTCCATCCCTCAGGTATTTCCTTCCGCTACCTCTGTCACTCTTGATCCTACACCCTCTTTCTTTTCCTCACACACTCCTTCAATCTATCCCTTTCAGTCACTCTTGCACTCTTTCTTTTCCTCACTCTTCACTCTTGCACCCATACACGCTTTCATTTTCTCACACTTTCCTCTTCTCTTTGTGTCGCTCTTACACCTATACACACTTTCTTTTCCTCACACATTCCTCTTCTCTCTCTGTCACTCTTGCACCCATACACGCGTTCTTTTCCTCACACATTTCATTCCTATCTATCTCTTTCTCTCTGGGGTTTAAAAAAGTCCAGGAACTAATGGTTTCTATTGGGTTCCGTAACAGAACCGGAACCTTTTTCTCGTATAATGTAAATTCTGTCCAAGTTGCGTACTATTTCATTTCAATACCGAACATAAACCGCATTTAAATTGATCCGGAAAAAAAGGTTCGGGACCGAATTGAGATACTTTTAAAATAAAGAGGTTCCTTACGGTCCAGAACCCATTTAGGCTCGCTGAATTTTCTCCCGGACCGGAATTGAATTTATTTACAATTCCTGGACCTTTAGCAACCCTTTCTCTCTCTCTCTCTCTCTCTCTCTCTCTCTCTCTCTCTCCACCTTCTCAATTCCTCTTCCTCTTTGTACCCTTCTCTTCACTCTTTTCTCTGCTCTTTCTTCACATCTTATTCCTTTTTCTCTCTCACTTTGATTATGTTAACCTTAGGAAAATACGGTACAAGTACCCCCTCCCCAAAAAAGGTATACTTACTAACAATTACACCAATTAATGCAAATATATGCACGTAAAATTCAAACAAGCATTTTACTTTCAAATATGAATTTATGTGCAAAACAGTGTATTTAATTTATTTATGTTTAAGGAATACGAATATTTGAAAAATTTGTTGTCTATGCGTGTGGGAGAGTTCCAAATATAAAGTTGGCACCACCGCTCCCGTTGTTCCATACTCCGTTACAGATCGAACAGATTTATACGTCAGTCCCAAAGTCCCCGAATATAGCCAAGGGAAAGAGGGGCGACTATTACAACAATGTCGGGCGACCCAATAACACAGAAAATCTTGCTTACTGCTGTGTTCTGTCAAATCCCGGTTCTCCAGCTAGACAGACAGTCTCCCCCCGCTCTACATCAGTGTTGCCATCCCATAGGAAAGAAATGGCGCTGATTGAAGTTCTAAATAATGCAAAATGTTGGAACATCGGCGTAAAATTGTGTAAAATATAGTCATAAGCATGTTTTCAGAAAAAAGAGCGGTTTGTTCCTACTCAGCCTGGTAGGTTGGGTAATCGCAACTATTTATCGTGTAGGGAGGTTGTATGTGTAATCAACGATTGAATCGGTTATACCAAAATAAAACGTTGAGGATGTAACATTTATCAATAAAAACTGCATGAAAGAATGACAATATAATGGTCTTTGAATTTTCATCGCCTTGTGTGGTCGTCCCTTCAGTTTTGGGAAATTATTTTAATTTCTATTTTGCCTAACTTTAAGTAAAGTGTGTCTTTTCTGCACCGTAATAGCTTATGCTATATTACCAGCATAAACAATAGCAGTCTACTATCTGGCACCAAAGTTGCCCATGTATGATAGTTAACACTGTGTGTTAATGGGTAATTAGGCAGTTTCATTGATTAGAGGATGCTCTAAAACATTGGATTTGATGCTAAATATGTATATCTTCTACATGATAAATCCTTATTGTCCACATAAATAATTTTATTTTTTGAAAAATGCAATATTAAAAACAAAGTTAAATTTTAAGCTTCTAACATTTTAACTGTATATGTCGGATTCGGCGCATCGAAATCGAAACTTCACTTTACTAGCCCACAATGGCCGTTAAAAAATATATAATACTTGTACAAAATGGTCGATGAGTTGAATCATTCTGAAATGACTTCTAGTGTTGTGATATATATCATACATCTGCAAAATGTGGCACGTATTCAACATCAAGGATTGCATTTTTCTTGTAGCTACAGGATGAGTGGTACAATTAATTCTATTTGTAAATTCGACCTACAAAATCAAAAGTTTAACACTGCATAGCTCTGGTTCATGGTGTCATTCACTGAGCTTCGATTTAAATAAAAGCTCGGATCATAATCTGTCTTTCTTGTAAGATAATATTTTTCACTACAAAGGACCATTTTCATAAAAATACAATAATAACACTATTTTAACTAGCAGAAATTCAATAAATTCAAAGTTTCTCTAAACTATTATACTATCTGTACACAAATGTGTGAAAAATGAATTAAATTATAGTTTCATCTTCAAACTTCCGTTAAAAAAATCTGATACTACCATTCTGAGATGTCTATCGCCTATTTTCATGTTTGCGACAAATGGTCTGACAAATTATAAATACAAGGCAACTTAAAACCTACCAGCGCATGTTAGTAATAATTGCCGCATAATGGAACTTTAAGCAGCGAATATTCTCGATTGCAGATCTTATGTCATCTATCTTAAGGATAATAGATGGCAGAAGTGTAGAAAATGTTGATGATATCGGAAGCATGAAAATGTGAAAGAAACGTTGTGAGATTTTCAATAATTAAGACGTTTTAATTAAGTTTTAAAATCAACCTAATGTAATGAACCTTAATAATTAAAACTAAATAAAAATTTACAATTTGAGTTGCAGTTTACATAGGTGTAATATCTATATTTACATTTCAATAATTTGATGTATGCTTCTTTCGTAAATTACAACATATCTATCTACGTGCCTCGTTCTTGTAAAAGAAAGATTATAAAAGTTACAACAATTTTAGAAATCATTTCAAATTCTAAATTGAATTTCTTGCAAGGAAAAGAAATGTTCATGGTATTTAATGTCTAAAATAATAAAAAAAAATCAAATAATTCTTTCTCAATTATTAAGACTATTTCAGGTAAGTTCTCTATAAATATGTCAAGAAGTTGCCTAAAACGGGTCTATGGCCAAAGCGTGCTGAGAAAGGAGTTTTGAGTTATCCAAAAAAAAACTTCCAATACCTTTGAAACAGTCATGTTACCAATACAAGAAGCGTTATTAAAATTATCTTTCTCGTTCTTTGTCAATAACATTATGTTTAATCAATTTCTTACCAACAGTGTCCATCGTAGTTCCTGGTTCGAATCCTTGCCTACGTATGTGTGCAGGGGTGGCGCCAGAAATTTTATACGGGAATGGTAGGAGCTATGTGTTTATAAATTAGGGTCGGTAGGTTCGTAGTAGACAATATATGAGTTCCAAGAACGTGCACTCTCTCTATGTCCTTCTCACCTCATATTCTCTTCACATTCCTCTCCCATTCCGTCTATTATGTTTTCTTACTTAGTTATTCTAGCATTCCTTCTCTGCTTATTTCAAACGGCCCCCTTTCCCTTATTCCATTATTCAAATCTTCTTTTTTCTTGCTCTCCGAACAGCATTCTCTCTATTTTCTGCATTTTCTTCTATCTTCTAGTTTCTATCAGGAGTATGTACCGAGTGATCCGTTTGGGATGTCATAAAAGTATAGTGTTATCCTACCAGAAACCATTCAAATTTATTGCCTGTTAATGGTACATACATGTGTAGGAGAGTCACAGTTTTTGTATCCCAGCACATTAGCACTCAACAGGTCCGCCATTGCGGACACAGCACAGTACATACCGCGCAGACATGTTGCGCCACGTGGCGTGCAGCATTTCTGGAGTGATCTGTTGAAAAGCTGCTCTAATCTGCAATCGCAGGTCGGCTTCAGTCTGTGGTTTTTGTGCATACACCAATGACTTGACGTACCCCACACAAAAAAATCTGGAGGCGTTAAGTCCGGGCTCTTCGCAGGCCATGGGATGGGTCCACCACAGCCACACCAGCGATCGTTGAATATCCCTTTAAGATGATCCCGTACTATGAGAGCCCAATGTGGCGCAGCACCGTCCTGTTGAAAGCGAATGGTGTTCAGTATCTCAATTTTGCATACTATACGACGCACTGAGCACGCTGTTGTCTCTCTCAGGCACGAACGCTAGCGCCGCCACGCGGTTGAAGTCTGCAAACCTCCACTCACTCGAAACTTACGACCTTACTGCTTAGAGTACGGCAAACTGTTCAGAGATATGTACATTAACCTTGTGTGTATAACACTTTACTTTTATGACATCCCAAACGGATCACCCGGTATATCTTTGTCTTTCCTTCATTCGGTCTCCTGTCTCTTGCGATCTCTCTTTCCTTGTTCTTCCTCTGTACAATGAGGATTATTAGATCTCGATAAATTTCCCTCTTTACCATTGATCTGAGAAAAGTGTCCTGTATATACTATGTTATTAGAGAAATTAGACAGTTTTAAGTACGAGAATATATATATGTGGGATTACTGTGAAAAATATCGAACAAATGATTTACTAATGAGAACGAGATCGAAAATCATTAGTTTGCAAGAAACTATGAGTATTTATGAAGTTTTGTAGCGAAATATTATAATCATCGTCACATACCTACGATGTCACAAAATAAACGTAAGTTTTGCTTAAGTTTATAGATAAAATTTGTTTACGAATATCATTCCATTTCTCACTTCGAGAGCAAAACTACGGCAAAAAAACAGACGTGTTAGTTGCGTTTAATCCTATTTACTTTTTACTATAAACATGTAAACTGAAATGTCTTCTTCATGATAATTTGTAAACATTTCTAGAATCTACAGTAATCACAAGAAAAAAAATGCATGAAATTAAAACCACAATGTATAGTCATCGGCAATAAAAATGAGACACCTAGACTCCGAAGTGTTCGCTGCCCTGCAAGGCGTTATGTGTGTTGCCTAACTCTTCCGCGATATGTTGATTTTAATAGCAAATTTTCAATGGTAGCTTCTATAACCTATGTACAGTTAGCCAGCGTACATAACACCTTGCAGGGAAGCGAGTATTTCAGGATAAACGTAGGTGTCTCATTTCTATTGCCGGCGACTGTACCTATTCATTGAAGCATAATTTTTTTTTCAATAATTTGTTTAGGTTGGCAATGGGTGAGCAGAGAAAATTTTGGTTGAGAGGTTACCCAACCACATATACCCCCCCCCCCTCCACGGTTCTTCCTCTTCAGCAATTGATGAAGTCCTCATCGTTGTGATCAGCACACAGAGGTTAAAAAACGACTTAAAATAGAAGAGTACAATTACAGATGGAGCGGAAGTATGTACCTACAACTAACTGAATAGATTTAGAGGTTTTAAATTTCAAAGTATTTGTGTGTTTGAGCAAAAATGTATTGAAATTCATGTCCACAGATAAATAGATTGTTCATATTTCATCATTAATCTAAAAAATAGAAACAAACATATCCTTCAGATTACAAAGTAATTTTCTGTACAGATATTTTATTCACCACTGTGCTTACAAATATTATGGTATTAATTTCTGGAATCCTTTTGGCCAAATGATTACCTCAAGAGTAAGGTACAGTTCTACGAATATCCATAAAAATATGGAATTCAGTTTGTAACTGACAGGCAGTGGTGGTGATTGGTGTCAAAACTGTGAGAGCTAGGGTAGTTTACTTTCCCTTTGTAGACAAGGTTAGTAATAAGAGGACATAGTAGAGAAATAATTGGGGTGGCAATTGCAGAGGCGCAACCACGAATGTTTGTCTGGGGGAGTGGCAACTACCAGAATAATAGTACCAATAATATTAATAATAATTTTAATAATAATAATATTATTATAACATTATTATTGTTGTTACTATTGATTTGCTTTACTTTACTTCGCTTCTTGTGCCACTATTGGCTAATTTGCGAAGATGGGGATGAGTGATGGCATGATGAAAATGATGACTGGATACTTGCAAACATCCATGCCCAATCCGGGATTCGAACCCAGGACCAACATTATTTTAACTATTAGTAGTGGTATTATCAAGGACGTTATTATCCTCGTAAATTACGCAAAACGGGGTAGACGTTTGTGCTAAAGCATTTGTGTTCGAACAAACGATTTGAATTATTTCCTTAACACGTTCAATTTCACATTAATAACGGAAAACAAGCACATAAACTATTTTTGAAAGACAGAAAATGCTTGATAAATGCATTCCAAGTATAATTCTATTTTACATTAACATAACTGTCATGCACGATATATGTTTCACATATATGCAACATGGACACAAATTGCGTACGTATTCAAAGTTTCTTTAATACATATACAGCACATATTATTTTAATACATTACACAACCAATTCATCCATCTCACAATAAACCAACAGCAAAAATTACATAACTTGTCTCTGAAATGTGCACGCTCTCTTTCCTGAAAACAATTGTTCACTTAAAACCAATTAAGAGAAGTCTTATTTCTCTGTCTGGTGATTTACAATGTATTACAGCGAAGAAACATAAATTGCGAGCGAAGCGAGCAAGAAAATGTTTGGATCCAATTTTTTTGTAGGTTGAAATCAATATTAACTGAATAGGACGCAAATAATTTCACGCAACGCCATGGCATTCTATCATTAAGAACTTTTGTGCCTCCCCGATGGTGTAGTGGTAACATCGTCGCCTTGTGATCAAGTGGTCCCGGGTTCGATACCCGGTAGAGGCACATAGTGATTCTGAACCCACTTTAAGCTATAGACCCAGTCTCAATTAGCCTCTCTGTGTATAAAGTAGACTTAAAACACAAATCAATCAATCAATTTTACATTTTTTTTTCATATAGATCGTTCGGCGCCCAGGGTCGTCTGCCGCCGTCCCCTAGCTACGGTTCTGAAATTGATAAGACTAAGAAAAGCAGATATTGCGAGCGAAGAGATCAAGAAAATTTTACGAAAAGTATTTTTATTTGCATAAAATTTGAAGTTCTTGGTGGTAATTGCCCCATGCAGGTACGCTTGGCCGTCAATGTTTGCCCCCTTTGAACTCATTTCCGACCAAGGTTGGGGGGGCAATGCCTGCCCCCCCTGTGGTTGCGACACTGGGTATCTGCCTGCTTAATCGCCACCTCTGCTGACAGGGATAATCTGGTCCGTGGTAGTGGTTTTTTCGTTAGGGACTGTTATTTCCGTTCAAAACTGAAAAAATGTTGATTACAATTAATCCGTTAGTGGCAACCGTTGGAATTTGAAAATCCTGACCTAAAGAAGTGCGAAAGAATTGGAGTGTGTAGTGTTCCGTGGAGCTATGTTCTGTCCCGCTTTACTTCTTGCAGGAACATAACATCACATGTCTTAACCATGTCCCACAAAATATGTACCACTGTGGCGCCAACTTATATGGGTCAGTGGATCCCGATAATTTGTCATGTTTATTACCATTATATGAAGGACTCGGGTGTAAAACATGGTAAGTGAAATTGCCATTTCATACAATTTGCATTGAACTCAGTGAAGCCTTGTGAAATTGGTAAACACAACACGAAAACAATTTTACTACAGTATAGCTTCGAATAACCTTTTTTCTTAATGAACTCAGGAATGACCAAAATGTCACTTACCATGCTTTACGCCCGAGCCCTTCTGTATTTGTATTCGTGATTCGTAGTGAATGCTTATTCAAGTCAGTAAAAAACAGATTAAAAACAACAACATAAGAATGCATTGTTGGTGTGTAACTTGGAAGGTGCCTCTCCGCCTAGACGGTTGTCAACACGCACATAGCATGATTAATGATGTCAAGTCAAAAAGTATTTTGAGTATCAATTCTATGAACTTATATATTGCGTGCGTGTATCCCTTAACGCAAAAGTCCAATGACAAATAACACACACACACTAAGAAACACTCCAAAGCAATTTCGAGGCCATGGACGTGGCTATTGTCGGTCAGCACCGAAACACTCTTCTACAAAAGGCAACGAAGATGACTGATTTTGACTCAATCGTCTTTGATATACCTTCGACAGCCTCCACTTTGGATGTGCCACCGAGGACAACACCTTCCATGGACGATGATGCTGAATGCGTATTAATCTATAAGATTATATTTTATTTAAACTCTCTCTGGATGCTTCATGTTGACCAGGGCATTCACTTGTTTACTCCAGTTGTCTCTCTTCATTATAGTCATAACAAAATTTAGCAAGTAATTCTTCCTTTAAATGCATGACTGATTGCTATAAAACTACCAAGATTCCATTGACAATGTTAAGATCTGTAATTGGCTTTGTTTCATATTTTATACTTCATTAATTATATGATGTTGATTGGCTGCTAAAATTTTAACTGATTGCGATTAATGATTGACTGACATGGTATTGAAAACAGAAAGTCCTGCACTAAACAAATTTATTAAATTGAGAAATATCTGCCTCTTCTCTCTGTTGTGTGTATTAGTAACGTTCTGACATAAATTTCTACAATTAGGTCTTACGTCTCCAACTGTAAATCTACATGGAAAATACTGAGAAATCTCAGTAAGATAAATTATTAATATTGGTGCTGGTATCGTTGTGAATGACCTTCCACCGCGCGCACTCGGAATCATTTTCAACCTGAATATGCGCATCTATAAAAACATTCACTGTCGTAAAAATATTCTTGCTGGTATGAATGGTTAACCCTTTTCTTTCATAATATAATCCTAGTAATTTTAAAAATATATCTTGCGACTGTTCATTGTGAGGTAGGGATCCAGTAAAGCTAATCAAGGATAGGACTAGGATTGAAGCCCAAAAAATAAAATTTATTCTGCCAGTAGCCATGCTTCTGTAATAAACAAACAAATTCCTGCATCAGTACAGCTTGAAGTTAAAATTTACACCTTAGTAAAGCTAAAATTATGCTGATGTAATAAAAATGAACTGAGTATGGAATCAGATAAGTAACTTGATCGGTGTTAGGGAAGGGATGAAAAATGACACATCGACAATATAATCCAAGGGATGGGAAATAGTGTGAGGCTGAAGCCAATACAATTAGTTAGTAATCAGCCATGGAGAGCATAGACGCTAAAGGTGATCTCTGGATGGAAACCTTGGAAGAGCTACCCGCCTTGGAAGAGAATTAGCCAAATATATATATATGTATCTGGCGTGTTCTGAAGTGGAAACTTTTCCAGTAAAACGGGATATGAACTCTGGGTAGTGTGTTTTCTGTGCTCGTTATGGGCTATATAGATTATGCAAGAGCTTACAAAGATATTTGGATTTGTGTGATTACTGTGTGTAAGAAGCCTTCGAGTCTTTGCAGCTTTCTTTGAAGATTTAATTCTCTTTCTTTCAGGTTTTCTTTTAATTTTCTTGTAATACAGTGCGCTTAACATTGAATAAACGTTTTATTTTATTTCACAGCCTTCCATGTATTCAATTTTAACTTATATCACGATAATTTATGCAGTTGCTGTTTTTAATTGTTCTAAATTTAAGGAGGCCCACTTTAGGAAAGTTTTTTCCCGATGTTCAAAATTACATCTCTTCGAAAAAATAAGATTTTCACAATGAAGTCATTTTTTTATCGCTATGGGAGGAGACATACTAAATAAGATCGTAACGTACTATTTCAGGCATTAATGCCATTCATTTTGGTTTGATGGTTTCCTTGATATGCGGCAAATACAAAATGGGAGCCCACATTTGGTAAACTTCCTCTAATAAAAGTATTTCAACTATTTTGTAATTTATAGACATCTTTAATCAGTTAGTAAAGGAATTAGTTTTAAAATTAATAAATATCTGATATACAAAAGTAACCAATTAATTAATGTTTATGTATTTAATAATAATGCATTTTTAAATATTTAGCAATTAACTTTTATAAATAATAACATTACAAATAAGCCCATGTATATCATATCGTAATTGTCTTGTAACAAACAAGTCCCGTGTGTGTCTGTGTAGATTAAATTCTTCTTCCCCCACCAGTCTTCAACGATTTCGCACCCTGGGATCAATTCATTGGCGGATTTAGTAGGAGCGACACGGGGACACGTACGCGTACCCATTCCCAAAATAGAAGACTAAGTATTTTAAAAAGAAGTATTGATAGCATTCTATTAAATAACTTTTAATCAGATGTGTCTATATTTTAAAGTTCTCAAATGTTATTAATACAGAGCATGCAATTAGTGAAAGTGAAATATCATGACAACAAACTGTTAATATTATTATTATTATTAATAATAATAATAATAATAATAATAATAATAATAATAATAGTAATAATAATAATGTCAGCAGGGCTCAAAACCAAGGCTAGCTTAGGGGTCCAAATTTTATTACCCGCCCCCCTCCATGGCACAGATATGACAAACGAAAGGACCTGTTCTCACCTTGCAGTTAAACAGGGACTATTAGACTTAATTTGGAAATCCTGGCACGGTGATTTCGGGTGAGGGGAGTCTCAACTCTCTTGAATTCTTGGAAACCTCAACCATCACACGGCCAGCCAAACTTTTATCATGTAAACTAGTGGTTCTCAAACTTTTATTCTCATTCTATCCTTTAGTAGTAATCATGGGGTTTTCTCCGAATATTGGGTTTTGTGATTTTTTTTTTTTTTACTGCCTGATTTCTGGAGCGTTTTTGAAATGTTGAAAGCGTGTATCTGCAATAGAGCAAAATGGCTTTCGGGATGTTATATGTAGACAGATGGTAAACAAATAAACATTAGAATCCTACGTTTATTATTTTATTGGGTGTCTCTAAGTTTGCAATCTTTGTCATTAGCTACAAAAATAAAAACTTGAAAAATGTGTATGCAAAGAAGTATATAAACAAACTGTAATTTTCACAATATTTTCCCCAGAGTTGTTGAATAGAAAGTAAAGAACAAATATAAGTTTGTAAACAAACTATCAAGCACAATTTTGGAGATTTTATTGTAAATTTTCAGTTTATAATGAGAGGTATGTGCCTGCATAGCCTCACACAGTTTCTTCATGTCTGGCTGTGCACTTGAAACTTTGAAGCGGAGCTTCAGCTCGAAATTTAGTCTATTATTATATATTAGGTTATTATTATTTATTTTATTGTTTATTATTATTTATTATTTTATTTTATTTATTTATTGTCTATTTATTTATAGGTTTCGAACGAGTATTTTATTTCAAAACAAATATCCCCTTCAAAACGTTCATGCATCCCTGGAGGTACGCATACAACAGTTTGAGAACCACTGATGTAAACCACTGACAGTGAGAACCCGAATGGCAGGGAGACCTTACAAGATGATAAAATGTCTCGATCACAAAAACCTGCTTTTCATTGGTTTCGTGCAGAACACTGCTGCATCATACCGGTTGGCCAAAAGTAAAGTTCCCCTATTCGGAGTGCTCAGGAGACCATTCGAAGCATTTGGATTGCGGTGAAACTTGGTACAGAAGCTAATGAGACAATGGGGAGGCGAATACTGACGAAAAAAGGTTCAAATTTTCACCACCAGGTGGAAATGTGGTGCTGAAATAACAACAACCAGAAATAGGAGAAGCAACACTATATTTTGCACTTATATCAGCACAAAAGATTGATTGATTGATTGATTTTAGTTTATTTTACTTCGCGTTTTGTGCCTCTTGGCTAATTTGCGAAGATGGGGATGAGTGATGAAATGATGAAATTGATGAATGGACATTCACAAACAACCAAGCCCGACCGGGATTCGAACCCGGGACCCTTGACGTCGCAGCGCGATGTGCTAACCACACGGCCACAGGGTCGGGCCAGCACAAAAGAGTTCAATATGCACACGTCAACGTGAATGACCCTTTGGAAGCGTAAGATAGCGTGATCAATGGTTGTATATTTATAGTATATTTGAATTTATTTTTGGTACATAGCTCTATGTATGAAAATCAAAAGATTTATAAGTACCGTAGTCAAACGAATATTCTTTCCCCAACCAAATACTCCCATTTGCTGGATTCTATAAAAGAAAAATATTAGATTATTTAAACATATTGGTATATGTCTTGATGGTCGTCTGGAAATGTAGACTGTTTACAGTAGATATTGTTGATAATTTTACGCATTTTTCTACCTAGTATCCCATGTTTACCTCAATAATTACATATTAAAGATTTAGAGCTGCTGCCCCCTCCCTAAGTTTGTGGCATCCCGAAAACTCACATCAATCGTGAAGAGGTTGCAACTTCAAATTTTGAAAATCTTAATTTTTCAGCTATATTGTATCCATAATAATGTTAAGAATCGAAGTAAACTTGCCTTTACCATCGCCCGTGATTATACAAGACTTAGGAACATAAAGCCATGGTTGGCAACCCTGATCTTCTCCTCCAGAGCCTGCAACAGTTCTGGAAGCCTCTGGAAGGGATCCAAGTTGGCCAAGTAGTCGAGCGCGCCCGGCGCCATCCATAAAGAAACAAAAGAATATCGGCGCCAGGATAGTACTAGTCAATGGACGAATGGAGACATCGTGAACGAATCCCTTGCGTGGGTGCATTGACACTGCATCTGCCTATCTGCGAACTCCTCATTCATGACCAACTCCCAGAAGATCTCACATTGCATTTGCAATATTAAGGCTTGCTGTGGTGAGCCTGTAAGCCAGACAAGGTTCTATTTTAATCTTAGACGGAGACGCACGAGACAATTCATAGAAAGCAGAAAAAACAAGTACGCATGGATTTTTACAACCCAATGCAGTAGGAATTTTGCAATCGGCGATGTGGGTGTAGTGTGGGGAAGACCAAGGCAGTGTTCCCCGCCGCTTTCTTGTCCGAATCAAGAGGCTCCCGAAAGGTACAGTTTCAAATTTTCCCGTTAGATGTTACTTCGAATGTCAACCACCGCGCTCTGGAGCCAGTTACACAATACAGAAGTGGTAACAGCCACTAAGTGCTGCCAAGCGCTCAGTATTCAAAACCGTACTCAAGTCTTTCGGATTTTCGTCTCCTGTACCGTACACACGTATTTCATATATATGTTTATAACAATAGACAGACAATAATACCAATAATTTTGCATTAATGTGGCATACTGAAAGTATTTCTATCGAGCTTGTTTCCAAAAATATACAAATCCATTAAGTGAAGTACACTATCAGCCTTTCAATTGTTGTCAGAAAACATGGTTCGATATTTCAAGAAAGCTTTACTTGTTAATAAGCAATGTGTGTTTGTGCTCAAACCGAAAAAATGGTTCTTTGTCTTAGAAATGTTTCTATTCAGTTCTTTAAATGTTAATCTTGTGTTCAAAGAATTTCACTTTTGATATTTATTTACGTTTGCAGGATTGTCCCGTTCGGCCTTAGAATAGCAGAATCGGAATGTTGTGTTGCAATTCATTATTGACTGCCATTGGCAAATATTTTCGACCGTACTTTCTGCGTACTACCCAAGTTTTGGACCGTACGTCTATATGAGACATGAAATTACCGTGCGGCGTGCATGTGCGGTCCGGACAGTACTACCGTTGGCAACGCTCTGCCACTAGAGGCGCTGAGGTTGCTGGAAGATGTTTTCCCAATATTTTCATTCTAAATCCACCACGATGAAATAACTTACGCAGATTTTTCATGTCAAGATGTTGGAGATTCGAAGTGCAAAAAGCGGTGTTGCCACACGCCTGATTTTTGCCCAGTCATAAGTGACACCTTCTGCTGTCAATTTGCACCCTTCGATCGCAGTTCAGAGATAGGCAGAGAATGGGGCTAACCCGGTGACAACCATTGCGCTTACCAGAGCCTTGTATCCCGAACTGTTGCTCCGAGGCTTACGTTTGACAATGCAGAACACCTCCTCAAGAATTTCCTGTCACCATTGGCAACTGGACCAACCTGATATGTTGAATGGGAAAAGGGAAAATGAGAATCCCAAGTTGGTTCTTTCATCGTGCGGGCTGCAGAAGCTATTAACAGACTGTCGAAGTGTATTACAGGTGCTTAAATCTTCTTACAGGAATATTTATAAGTTATTCCCATTATATTTTATTAGCATGCAAATACTCCAAACAATACACAAAATTATTTAAAGCACAAACGTATTAATATTCCAGGCAATTCACATGTTGATGCATGTGCAAAGGAAGAAGCGTGCCTTCCAAATATTACCCTATCATTATACTATATAGATCAGATACCTAGAGTGAAGAAGATAATAGAAAGTGACTGGTGTTGATAAAGAACCTTTAACCGTCGGTGAATCAGGTTCTTTGGTTAATTCAAGCCACATAAACCATGGTTTCAACATGTCATTGTACAAAAAAATATAAATGTGTCATTTAACAGACTGAATTCGGGACATTTATGCACTCAACAACATTTATGCAGAATAGAGTGGTTGGGAAAGAGCAGACGTACGTACAACAAAAAATATTCGGATGTCCAAAGCAGTGATGAATTCAGGGATTGGCCCGGACCTCTCTGCCCCCGAAAATTAAGAAGTTCCCCTCGAAAATGTCAGTAACCTGGCAGAGCATTTTGACAATAGTTATGAAATGTGGAGACTATGTTCATTTTGGCTTTCTTCCATTTATTTTAATTAAACGTAGAACGAACTTTTTCGGGTTTCCCTTCGTAGTAATAAGCATTGATTCAGTCCTCTTTATATTTAAAAGTCAAAATAATGAACGAATGTTACAGTCAATTTTGATAACTTCTAAAATATAAATTAACAAATATATATATTAATATATATATATGTGTGTGTGTGTGTGTGTGTACACGTAGCCTACTCTTCAAGCTTGCGTGAAAGTATCAACAGGGGGGGAAGGGGAATCCACAGAAAGTTTCATTGATGTCATCCACAGATATGCTGTAGAAAGCCTAAACGCCTTAGTTTGATATAAATCTAAGTTATTGCATGCTATAACTTTTATATTGATTCCCATAATCTCATTCTTAAGATGATAGTAAATTATGCCTAATGACATTATTTTCTTACATTAAATATTAAAAATATTCGTATTTTGAAATTTTTAATTGTATTATAATTGGATGCCTACGATTGCCCCCCCTCCCCCTAAGTGAAGTTTGATGTCCCCCCGTGGAGGAAAGGGGCTGGATTCAAGACTGATCCAAAGTATAACAGAGATGGTAATATCTGACCCAAAACGTTACACAAATTCAAGTTACAGTTTCCAAGAAATTTGACAAATTTAGTGATGAATCTAGATGTTTGACTAAGTTATAGTTTGCTAACATTTTAAAGAAATAGTGTGGTTGGGAAGCAAGAAGAAGTGGAAGAATATTTCACTTCCGGCGGAGAACGTGCCCTTTGGGGGGGCGGATACTACCTTAATTCTCGAACCTAAAACGCTCCAGACCCCAAGTTTTTAAGCCCTCGTTTGTCTGTAATGGCGTCTTCAAAATGGGAAAACAAGGGAAGACAGCGTAACCAGCAGAGGTTAATGTATCTTTGTATAGCCAAAATTGGACTAAAGATTGGATGTGGATATCGATGTCCTCCATGCGTGCCACTGGCCCTTTGGCTGTGTGCCAGAAGCGTCTGGAGGAGAAGCAGCGTGATGACGGAAGATAGCAACCCGCAACACACGAATCATTACATCTTTTAATATTTTTTTCTGCTGGTTTGGTTCACTGCTTCCTTCCTTTCGATGAACGATACCAGATGTCTTTCCTTATTCATTGAGACACACAACTTACTCGATTCGGCGAACCTACGACACCGAAGACTAAGTCTGCGTGAACCTTTACCCTCTTAATCGTCAATATTGTTGGTATTTCCGCCCGGTGTGTGCCAAAAGAAGATGTTGTCTGAGAGCAAATATATTTTAGTGATGATCTACGCTGATTAGAAGGGAAAAAATGAAGACCCCTTTTGTTTCGAAATTTTATCCTTTGTTCATATCACTATACACTAATGAACAACCTCTATTTCAGAAAACATTAGCCACAATTACAGATTTTGTAGTTGTGTGCTTGTGTGCGTGTGTGTCAGTGTTTCTGTACACACACACACATGCACTTGTTACTTTGCCTTTAATTTTGCACCATCATTCTCAATTTACCGAGTACATTACAGTGTTGCGATAACGTAAATGCTCC
Organism: Lepisma saccharinum; assembly: GCF_977018435.1. Taxonomy (NCBI): domain Eukaryota; kingdom Metazoa; phylum Arthropoda; class Insecta; order Zygentoma; family Lepismatidae; genus Lepisma; species Lepisma saccharinum. Next base: position 28,769,518 of record NC_139231.1, on the reverse strand, counting down.
CTGTCCAAAAACACTGGACTTACAAATGTCCTCAACAGATGGCGCTGTGTGAAGTATACATCCCTGTGGGCAAAGTCATGCACAAGTCGCCAGTAACGAATATTACATAGAAGAGAGAAAACATGAATAAAATACAGCTTCTAAACCTGTAGCCCAAGAGTAAATGAATGCATTCTCCCGTGAATTTCCTGTATACTTGTGTTTGCTTGCTTGTTCATTTTTAACTTCAGTTGGTTTATATTTTTTTTGGTGTTATTGGGTTGCCGATACCTTCACAAATATGAATGATGAGTTTTCCTGAATATGATTAGATGAATTTGATGAAGAGAGCTGTTAAAATAATAGTAATATCTATACCGTGACACACAAGGAATCTTTGGTGACCTAGTCGTGAGTCACTCAGCCCACGCTCTCGACCCCCAAGACGAGTGAATGTTCCTTTACTATAAATTCCAAAATATTTTACGGTCGGATCACTGAGTCTAGGTCAGGCTCATTACTTGTGGGACCACCCTCGTATATGTGTCCCTTTATCGATTTCATATTATCATCAGGATTATCGTTACGAGTAGCCTAAATATGCAGAATGTGAATCAATTACGAAGTATTCTCACTGAAGTATAAAAAATGTCATTTATTTTGTTAGTTTGCCAACGCTTATGACACTAGTGCCGTGCACTAACTGACTGAAGAGTCTTTCCCTTTCATAGCCTTTGGCTTGGGTACGACCCATTTTTAAAGAACTGGTCATCCAAATTAAAACAATAGACCTGTCCGTCTGTTCGTGTCACTACTTCATACCATCAATCCGTGGTGGACTAACTACATTCTCTCCTGGGGTGGTGATTTTGCTTGCCCGTTGTCTCTATTGATTGATTTTGTTCCTTTTACTTCACTTTTCTGTCACTTTTGGCCAATAGCATGTGATGATACGAATTTGATCAGTGGCGTGCGGTGACCATTTAACTGTTAGATAGCCGAAGCACTGAATATATAATTTTTAAGTAAACAATAGCAAATCAAGGGGCAAGCTTGCCTTGATAAAAACCACAGCTGGTAATATTTCATTTCATTTTTACGCTGGTCATCAAGCGTAGTTTCTATTCTGTTTTCCCCCAAAGCAGCTATAGCTACAGACTCGTAGATGGTTCACAGACAGTCCGTGCTCGACTATTGACTTCACTAAATTTCCCAAATTCATGTAGCCAGTTTTGGTCCAAGAAGTATTTCTATCCTTTCCAAACAACAACAATACCAGCAAAACACCGTATTTAGCTCAGCGCTACCGATTAACCAGTCACATTTGGTATACATATTACACTGAAAATGTCTAGTGAAATTACTGGTCTTTTGAACCAAGTTCGGTAGTTCTGGTGTTGGCCGTCCATTTTCAATTATTTCATTTATTTCTGAGAAAGAACAGGCAGAAAATGGCTTGGACAAAATCTCTTTTATAGTACACATTGTTCTATATTACTAGATACTACCTGGTACCTTCACACGCTTTCATATACATTCGGCAAACCAAACCCGTAAACTGAGGAAAACCGAAAACAATTCGAGTTGAAACACTCCGATACACTCTCGAACTCCCTGTCCGATCCTATAATCCTAGCTTCGGTTGCAGAAGAAATACACGCACACGGCCCGTGACTTGAGATGCGCGCGCAACGGTCTGCCACTGCTTAACCGATGCGAGAGGAAGATTGCTTCGGCTCAACCTCAGTGCAGCCCTGCAGGGACTGGTATTTGTTCTATTTGTAGCGAAGAAATGGGACGGTTTTATCTAGATATTATTGAATAATCGTGTGATTATAATAGCATAATATATTGTTACGTTATTGCATATTGTATTCCGAAGCCATGCTTCGGTAGCTTACCTTGTTTGCACGCCACTGAATTTGACGAAGGAAAACTCACAAAGTACATCGATGCCCACGCCCAGCCTCTGTATGAATAAGTGTTCGTGTGTTCAGTGAAGATCTGTTACATGTCTCCGAGTGGGAAGGTTTTCGAAACGTGTGGTCACCTCTTCCTCCTGCGTAAAGTTTTAGATATATTATTTTTCTCTAAATTATTGTTATCTACTTAGAAAACGATTAAGGGCCAGTCCATGCAATGAGCAGGGTATTAATGCTGCGTCATAAATTATGAGAATGAGTGTTGCCAGTGCTTGGACTGGCTCAGATGAGATGGCTTCTTGGTGAATGAGTCCCTTGTCTCTACAAATTTAGTGAACATAAATACTATTACTAGTACTCTTACAGCAACATAAATAATAAATTTCGACACCTAAGTTTATCTATTACGGGAGTAAATCTATACTCACGGCCATTAAATTAGGCGGGTGGCAGAAGTTCGCGCTGTTGCCATGTCGGAACACAACCCAGTGTGTTCAGAGGTATAAGAGAATGAAAGATATCGTTGTAGAATTGGTCTTTGTAATCCAAGTGATACAAACTAACAGTATTTGCTCGAAAGGTCAGGGATGACACACAAGTGTCCCGGAATGAGGTCGGTCTGAAGCTCGAACTAGGCAACGCAGCCCGGTTGACGTCGCCATACAGTGCGCGGGAACCAGCCACTCTTGTCCCGCTCTCGTCTTACTTTTCCCATATGTGGCAGTATGGTCTTCCCGATGGCGTAGTGATAGCGTCGTCGCCTTGTAATCAAGGGGTCCCGGGTTCGATACCCGTTGGATCCACGTAGTGGTTCGGATCCCACTTTACACTGTAGGTCCAGTCCCGATTAGCCTTACTATGCATAAAGTGAACCTAAAACACCAACTCAATCAATCAACCATATGTGGCACCAGCGCAATTCTACCCAGCCGCCTATGTTCATGGCCGTGCGTTTAAATATAAACATGGTGCACGTACAGCTTGTTACTAACAGCCACGGTCGCAGCATGAACGTAGCATGATCGCAACTTGATCATAAAATGGCAACCTGGGTGGAAATCGGCCTTTATTTCTGCACAGTCCCGGCGCTCTTGGAAACATAAATCCCCACCAGAAGCAGAAAGCGAGTTGGTTCCGTCCCTGATCTGCCAGCGCTGGCCAGAGGACTGATAGCAGAGGAATTCCAGTCGGCCGTTCGAAGCTGAGCACTAAATCAACGACTCGGCTCCGGACGATAATGGGGAGAGGTGATCGCATCACTTCCGCTTGAAATATCTGTTTTTTTTTCCTCCTTTCACAGATAGCTAATCGAATGGGAACCGAATCTAATACAGCGGAAGGGCCTCGATTGGTGAATTTAACTACCCCACGGCGAGACTGCGACGAGTGCATTTCACGTATGGAGAACAGACGTACGATTCCTCATTATGTTCAAATAGTACAGGGAAGTAATACAAAATAATGGACAACATTACCAAAGAGATGAAATTTGGCACGTACAAATGTCCTATCTCTGGGGCAGACGAGCGAAAACTGCGCAAATAGTGACGAGAAACGACTCCACCAATGAACACGTGATAGGAGGGGCGAAAGCGACTGCAGCTACCAGCCTCCGAAGCAGCGTGTACTGATTCGCTCTACCCACTCTATTTCCTCCCCCTTCTCTAACGCTTTGCGCGGTCTTGCTCCAGAGATATTTCGGACAGAGTATAGATTACTGAAAGTATGTCATTAAACATACTGAACGCCCTCATGAATCAGATGTGTATTCTCGAGGCCATATTGAAATATTGCCACCCAGTGGCGGCGATTTTAGGAGGCGAGGGGGCAATTGCCTTTCCTCCTGTAATTTTTAGCCACTTTTACTCCGCACTATGGCATCTTAATGCTAAGCCTTGTATACCAAGAAAAAAGTAAACTATCCTTGTCCCCTCTGCCACGTCCTCTCACGTGAGCATCTGCCAGCTTAGCACAGGGTAGAAACAATGAGATACCTCTGGGCACAGATCAGAGTGACTAACACTACGAATATATGGAAACAAACAATAGATATAACCCACTACGGAGGGTACAATTCGTAATATTCTTGAATAATCATGTACAAATATTAAATAACTTTGGAGATCTTTCATACAATATTTTTCTTCTATTTTTATCTCTTATTAATTGTAGCCGATCTTCTTCTTTGGGCTTCTTCTTCTTGTAATCGCTGAGGCTTCTTCTTCTTGTAATTACTAAGGCTTCTTCTGCGTGTAATTAATAAGGCATCTTCTTCTTATAACTAAGGCATCTTCTTCTTGTAATTACTAAGGCATCTTCTTCTTGTAATTACTAATGCTGCTTCTTCTTGTAATTATTACATATTGTGTATTTTTCCTTCTGTGGGCTTCTTTGTCGATCTTATCCAAATTGACGTAAATATTAAGAAAATCAATCTCCCAGACAAACAAAGAGAAAGGGGTTAGTTAAAGATCGCCGCCTGGCCGGCGCTAACCTTAACTTGGAGCTGCAATAGTTGCGCCTACCAAAAGTGCTTGGGTGCCTGCCGTGAAATGGCGCTACACCTGGGAAAAACAACCCAAAAGCCACACGAAACTCTCGTTCGTGGGAACAGAAGTAGACACAGAATCGTAATTACCATTCGACTTCTTTACTTTTATATAATGATCACTTATGCTATTACTGAATATTAATTACCCTTTCCACCTTATTTATATCCTATTATTGTGTTCAGTTAATTTCTTTCTTTCATTATAATTAGTATTAATATCTACAATCATTATTTCACCATATCATCGCTTTCCTCCTTCTTCTTTCACAACGGCAAATGTCTTCTTGAGTGCTGGCTGCCATCTCTGGCCCACTTTCTAAACTGCTTTATGCATCATCAAATATGCGTCGTTCTTTTTGCATGCTGCCATCTATGATCCTCTACCTCAAAGAACAACAATGCAGTTTGTGTACGTGACACTTCCCTCAGTTTTGGCACCCAATTGCCACCAGTACAAACACATTTTAAAAGAATCTGAAGGCCGTAGCTCGATTGATTAATATATTTAGTTGGTTTTACTTCATCTTTCTGCCACTTTTGGAGGATGAGTGACGATATGATTAAATGGATGAAGCGGCACTCACAAGGAACACCCATACGCAGGCCGGGATGCTAACCACTTTGCCACGAAGGCCGGCGACCGTAGCTCGAGATGGATTTACAATGAATGTATTTGTTAAATGACAAATCTTTAGGAACTTTTCTGCTAGATTTTATCTCATTTGGAATATTTTTTAGTGATTTGTCCAATTTAGCTTTACCGATTAGCATTTTTCAATATGGCAGTGGTAGCACACGTCGAATTCATAGAGACTTTTTAGACTTTCTGGAATCTAGGGGCCAAATATAATTTTGGGGGGAATTTATACCCATATTTGCCATTTTCGCCTAATTTATGTGTACTTCAATATGAGGATATAGAACGAAGATTTTTTGTGTTGTTTAAGTCTTGGAGCGTTGACAACAACTGAAGTCATTCACTGGTGTGAATATTGAGTCACAAAATAATAAAGGCGCACGCCTATTATTGTGGATATGCTTATTCTCAGTCAACGTAAGGTTGGGCACATTCTTCAAGTGCAGCTAATGATGAGAATGATAACGTTCCCTAGATTTGTGATTTTTCCAAGCCCATAGCACAATCAAGCTTTCTAAACACAATCAATTTAATTTTCTTAGCTATTGACTTTTAAGATCCATTCATCGAACTGTTTCACTGAGCTATTGAATGTATTAGTTACAGTACATTTCTGTAATACATGTGGGCGACCTCCGTGGCGCAGTGGTTAGAGCACAGCTTGATACGACGCCAGAGGCACGGGGTTAGAATCCCTGCCTGGGCATCGGGAGATGCGGCGATGACAAAGGACAACAATAAAAATTTTGCATTTTAAATATTTTAGAGAAGAAGTGAAAAAATAAGTCAGAATATTAGCATAATTGCGCAAAATTAGTCACGTGACTCCATGAAAAGGCTAGAAATGCGCAAGAGATTCGCTAAGTTTAGCGCATCCAAATGAGAGCCAAGTTCTGCCCCATGCCCAACCGTCCCGCTACGTTTCCTGTTGAGTGCAATGGTGTCAGGCGAGCCAAGTCATCGCAGCAGGTCTGCGAATGCAAGGTTCTTCGATCGCTTGTCTCCCGCTCTTCAAGGTCTGGTCATGAGACCTTTTCTTTCATATTAAAATAAAGGTGCATAGAATAAATTAAGTAAGCAAGAGCGTGCATTTTCCCACGGTTAGTGTTGAAAAGAATTGGAAAAGGAGATCCCAGTGGCGGCTCGTGATGAACCAAAGTGGAGCGGCGATAGGTCACAAATTTACTCTACTAGTAATGTGAGTTTAAATGACGAATTTCGTATAGCAGCCAACGTGATAAAAAACTGATACGTTTGTGTTTACCGAATATCATATCTTACAATAAATAATTATTATAATAAATTTCATAATTATATTTAACAGTAATACGAAGATAACGAAAGATGGAAGAAGATATCGAATTGTAACAAATTTTGTCGTTTTAACTTAACAGAAGGTAAAATTCAGAAGAGCTTGAAAAGCATAATAACGAATATTTACGTGCATTGAACGTGAAAATTACTAGTAAAAAGCAACACAGAAAAAGTTTCCTGTCGAAAATGACTATGTGAAATAGGGCACAAAAGTAAATATCTCACGGGAAAGGTGATATCTGCGTTACCAGAACCACCTCTACCAATATAATAAGTAAAAACTTCAAACTAACTAGAAGCCTTCTTCAGACATGCTTGTAGCGAAAGTTCATCCACGACATTCCAGCTTTTAGCAACCTTGTTATCAACAAGTTTTTTATGTTTATTTTATTTTACTTTATTCATCCAGATTTCTGGTAGAAGAGCATCGCACCAACAATTCTCCACACTGTTCATTGCGACAAACACACAACTACGGAAAAAGCCTCACTTACTACATGAAAAGCGCAAAAACAACAGGTGTCAATTCTTGGAAATACTATCGTCTTACCATCTGGTCGCTTTATTGGCTGAAGGATGCCAGACAATTTTGCCAAACTTTCAAGAATTTGTAGTTCACAGGTTCCTGTAGCGGCTCCTGGTGAACCAAAATGGGAATGAGTTTAAATGATGAATTCCTAACTTACTTAATAGCCGGTGTGAAAAGAAATCGTGAAATTCGTTTTTATCGAATATTATGTTTTAGAATAGCACCTATTATTTAATAGTAAAGCGAAGATCATGAAAAATGGGAGAAGAATAAAATGCTAACAGATTTAACCGTAGCATCTTCTAAACAGAAGTAAAGAAATAAACCACACAACTTTGCCACCTTATCAGGAATTTTTTGAAACGTGCTAATCAAAACATGTTTTTAAATCTACATGATGTAGACTTGATCATTGTAATCCAAATGTTCTTTCCACTAAACATATAGAAAAAATACATATATACTTTGCAAGAAACAAGAATCTGTAGCTGACTTCCGTGGCTAAGATCCCTCAGTAAAAAGCCAAGGGTCCCGGGTTCGAATCCCGGCCTGAGTACGGGTGTGAGTGCCCCTCCATCAATTTAATTATATCATCACTCATCCTCATCGTCGCGATTAGCTAAAAGTAGCAGAAAGCGACGCTAAATAACAATTATCAAGCAAGAGTCTGTATTTTTTCTATTACCGATAATTTATTTCTTTCCTCATCGGAAATTACGTTATTTATTTTGTCAACGGTTGGTAATTTTCCTTCATGTGTTAACGTCCTTGCTTCTGGCATCTCTTCATTGTTTGCCGTTCTCCGCAGAGAGTGGCCAGCTTCGGCTGGGTGGTTGGGTTTCGGACGACAAAAACCGTCCTCCTCCCATGCACAGATCCCGAGCGTGTTATTCTCCGAGCTGCCTCGCCTGAGAATGCTCGCAGGGACGTAAAGTGAAGGACGGCGCCCCGCCAGATTTCTCTCGCTGTAAAAGCTGTTTCGTATTCCCGCACGGTGGCGCGCAAACTTCACAACTGTTGCAAAAAAATAAATACAGAACCGACTAACCAACGATCTGTGAGCAACGATATATTTGCATTTCAGGCAATGTGAACGCTATAATACGTGTATAAAATGTTAATGTAATGTTTGTTCACTTGTGGTCATACACGGCCGCGCGGTGTCCGTGTCGTCCTTATCCTGGTGGATCCGTTGTATATCCTTCATAGTATTTCTCCTTTTAATTTTCTTGCATCGTGCACTTCAAATATCGATTTCGGAAAAAAAAGTTCTTGCTTTACAAAACACGAGGTACTTCCTTTTGTTTTGTGTTTACTATGTGATTTAGTGATTTGGTTTATTTTGCTTCGCCTTTGTGCCATTTTTGGCTAATCAAAAAGATGAGAATGAGTGATGATACAATGAAATTGATGAAGGGGCACTCACATACACCCATCCCCAGGGCGGGATTCAAACCCGGGACCCCTAACGTCGTAGCGCGCTGTGATCACCATTCCGCCACGGATGCCGGCTTGTTTAATATGTTTACAAATGACAAGACTACTCAAGGATTTTTTTTATCTCGAGGGGACAGACATACTCAGAGAGAACCTTTCTCCTAGCTCATCTTACCTTCACAGCAGAGATGGCAAAATATATCAGGATTCCGGAAATTTTAAAATCTCGATTCGGAAATTTTACTCGGATTTACTTGGAGAGAGTGTTTTAACATTTTTTCTATTTTTCAAATATAATTTATCATCAAAGTCTCGTCTTCCCGATCATTTAATCCATAAAAAAATACAGATTTGGCCATTTCTACTTCACTAATGTAGAAATGACGCTTTTCTTCCGTCTCTTTGGTATAATTCCTAATAATTCGGATTTTAAACCACAGAGCATTCCCTGACATTCGCTACGAGACTCGGCGGCAAGCGGCCCGGCATCAGCGCTTGTCTTTCCAGATGAACGGGTCCGCGACAGTCGCACGCTACAGTCTGTTTTTTTTGTTGTGTGTTTACATTATAACAAAGGATTTATCTTGTCGAGTGTTACTTCGGAAAGATAAATTGTGGAGAAGTGCGACGACGTTTTGCAACGAAATTTCCTGGTGTTCGCATTCCACATAGGACCACTATATTAAACCTCGTAAAAAGTTTAGAGTAACACGGTCAGTTCAGAATACAAGTTGAAAGATAAATGGGGAAATCTAAAAAAATAAAGTATACAAAGACAATCTGCACACTCCGTGAGTTAAAAGAGAGTATTGTACGAGAAATCGGAAGAATTACAGTAGACGAACTTGCACGTGTAAATGCCAATTTCCTTTGAAGATGCCAGGAATGTGTTGCAGCAGAGGGACATCATTTTCAACACCTTATGTAGTCAAGGTTAGTACACAATATGAAAACTGTAATTTTAATAGCCGACTTTACCGACTGTCGCGGACCCGTTCACTGGGAAAGACAAGCGCTGATGCCGGGCCTCTTTCCCCCGAGTCTCGTAGCGAATGTCAGGGAATGCTCTGTAGTATAGCAACAAATTTCAGCAACCTGAAATGTTGTATTTTTGATAGGATTTTCTTTCCCAATTTTCGGAACATTTCATCGAACAGAAATGTGTGGTAAACAATCTCTGAATTTTTTGTTTTCTTCACATAGTGTGGACATGCGCTTACAGCACCGTGATATATTATTATCACTCAGATAATATAATATGAATCGCATAACAATGGCGTTTACCGTAGAGAAATATTGCCCCCCTTTACCTGGTTGAAAGAATTTACACGACGTTTGGCAAGTCTCGCGATGACTACGCGTAAAAATGTCACGCTTCGCCACTGCTAGGCATGAGTTTTGTTTGTGAAGTGTCCCTTCATCAATTTCACAATATCATAAGTCATCCTCATCTTCACGTTTAGGCAAACGGGGCAGAAAAACGAAGTAAAATAATCAATCAATTATTCAATGTAGTGCATGTTGTTCTTATTTAACCTCAGGATTTAGTCTTATAAGTATAAACAACAACATTTGAATTGCCCCATCTTACCCCAGGCAAAGTTTTTTGGTAGGGTTTCATATACATACAATTAAGTCTAGGGAATACATTTCCTTTTGACAACTCAAGTTTAGTATTCGTGTGTCAGTATGCAGTGTGAGTACTAGTTTTATGTTTCGGCTCACCAGTTAATTTTGAAACCCCCCTTCCCTTAAAAAGACACTCGATCAAATTTAAATTTATAATACACTTCAGTATTTTGATCAAGATGGCCCTAATTTTTTGGCAATAGTGTTTGAAAAATTAAAACTATAACATTGTCACAAGTAAAATACTTAACTGGCTCTGAAGTACTTTAAAGATGTTAAATTAATAAGCAGTTCTCAATAACATTCAGTTCCAAAGAAACTAATTTTTACAAGATGATTTGGTGTTAATGACAGAAATAAAATTAATAAATATTTAGTGGAATCACTGATAGAATCCATGTAAGTTAAATTGGTTATCGATATTTTGTAAAGTGCTTGCTTTATCATTGTTAAAATGTCAAGAATTAGGAATCTCATTTTCGTTCGTTGTTTCTATGGTTTTGTTTATTCTCCTTTAACGACTCTAGTTTAAACTCTCAAGGTTACAAGTAATTTATAAGATTTGTTTCTCATATTTGTTGTGTAAAAAAGAAGAGCTTTAGAGTATTAACATCAGATGGTGCGAAGGAAACACTATTCTAAAACATCTCTTTATGGATCTTCACATGACGGAGTGGTACGTAATGGATCCAAAATGTTCAAACTATAGGCTTCGAATTGCAAACGTTTGTCCTGCTGGAAGATTATAATGGAGTAATCCACCTGGTACGTAAGTTTTCATGTTGACTAAGATGTAAATATGAACACACATTTATTTTCACTTATAAGTGTCCAGTGTCCACTATAATAATAATAATAATAATAATAATAATAATAATAATAATAATAATAATAATAATATAATTAATATCAATAATACAATAAGAAAAATGATATGTCTGTTTATATAGTTCTGACCGTAGACTAGACTATTCTTGATTAGAATAATAAAAGAGTATGTATATACCCTTGGGCGTATATATGGTTCACGCAAGGGGGGTGGGGATTCAACTTTTGGTATGATTAGGGTTGCTATATTTCATAAGTGAAAATCCGAAGCTTGTTTTGGAGCGGGGAGGGAGGCGGGCTGCTGAACCCGATAAAGTTGTGTGTATGTACACTGTACATATACATTATCATATTCTTTACACTCCTTTAAAAAAAACACAGAAATCCACTTCCGCAAACTTATTTGAGAACTGCAAACTTAACAATGTAGACACCAAGCACTGGCTGTTTGCAGTAAGCTGCTTACTAAGCAATGGAAGAGATTTGCAACTGAAATTTAATGCTGCTAGCAGACGGCCGCGATATCGTGAAGTCAAATATCTTTGCAGCATCTTCTTGTAACTTAATAACTCTTGTGTTATCTAGAGGGAGCGGTTCAATGTAGTTAAATTCTTTAGTAAAATGATCATTTAATATTACGCATTTAAATATAAATGAAGTACAGGAAAGTATAGTCTTAAATAATTTGATCTTTCCCACCCGATTCCAGGACATTTGTGCATCCCGAAGAAACTATTCGAGACACCAGGACAAATTATATCATTCCTCGATTGTGCCAGAAAATCCGGGACGTATAGCAGGCCTAGGTATGATTAGGCTATAAAAATCAAATCTATCAACCAGGCCAACCAACATTTTGACACACTGTTCCTATGAATGAGGGATACCCATTTCACATTTTTGGAATAAGTTGTTGCAATTTTGAAATGTGTTGACTGTGTTCAGAGAAACGTGAGTTCAACTCTACTACAAAATGGTCCAAAAAAGGACAACGAAGGTTTACCTATAGCTTTTTTGTAATATCTCTATTAGAATACTGACATGTTCACAGTACTGAACAGTACACCGTTTGATGTGCCCAACATAATCTTGTACTGCATGAAAACAATTTGGTCAGAACAAGTGGAGATTTTTCAAATTCACCACAGGTTCCACAGAGTGAAGAAACTGAAGAGCTTGCTGAAATATTTATCTTCTACAGTGCGTTTAATTTAAAAGCGGTATGGAGAACAAATATACAATATACAAAATATACAAGTAAGATTCTTAAATCAAATGTTGAAAATGAAGACCTTGTTCTTGAATACACATGTTAAGACGTTTTTCCATATTTCTTGCAACATTATGGAGGACATCTACAGTTATACTCCTAATTTCATCAGTGATGTGGTGACTCAGCTCTTCTAAGGTGCGTGGATTCTGCCTGTATACTTTTTGCTTCAAACCCCCCCCACAAGAAGTAGTCCGGACTTGAAATATCTGGGGATCTGGCGGGCCACAGTCCCTTTGAAATAATCCTGAGTCCAAAGAAATCTCTTAACATAACCATAGTCTCGTTGGAAGTATGCGGAGTTGCGCCGTCCTGCTGAAACCAGCACCGACGTTCCTCTGGTTCCAACATTGCAACAAACTGCATTATGATGTTTTGGTAAATTTCACTATCTATTGTGTTTTTTTTTAAAAAAAATGGGCCCTACCACTCGCCGCCTGGATATGGCACACCAGACACCAACTTCCTGAGGGTGGAAGGGGGACTCCACGAAAAGATGGGGATTTTCAGAGCTCCATGTTCGATAATTTTGCGAGGACACGTAACCATTCAGGTGAAACCATGCTTCATCGGAAAAGAACACGTAGTCCAACACAGTGATGTCATTCCCAATGAAGTCCTTCAACCATTGACAGTAGTGCACACGATTAGGGTAGTCAATTTCTTTCAATTCTTGAAAAACTTGAATTCGATATGGATATACAACCTCTGACAATAAAGTTCGGTGAATGATCCTGAATATCAAAAGTAGACGAAATCTTAATGAAACCTACCTTACTGTCCTTCGAAGTAGTCCCCTCCCATGGCTATGCACCGTTGAGAACGGCTGTACATGTCCTGGAAACTTTTAGAAAAGTCTTCTTTCGGGATGGTGTTCAAGACCCTCGTCACGTTCTGTTGGATGTCCGGAATATCCTCAAATCTCTGACCTTTCAAAGCGATTTTGAGGCGTGGGAAGGGAAAGAAATCTGGAGGATTCAGATCCAAATTTCTTGCAATGCATTGCTACAGAGGATGAGAGCTGGTGTGTGAGGTACGACCCTGAAACGAAACTCCAAAGTATGGAATGGCGTTCTCCTGCATCACCTCGTCGGAAGAAGATCAAGGCGTAAAAATGACGCATCAAGACGATGCTTATCACTTTCTTTGACAGTGATGGCATGATCCACAAGGAATTCCTGCCGGAGGGAACAACAATTTTTCCGCCTTGGCCTTCTTCCGACGGGGTGATGCAGGAGAACGCCATTCCATGCTTTGGCGTTTCGTTTCAGGGTCGTACCTCACACACCAGCTCTCATCCTCTGTAGCAATGCATTGCAAGAAATTTGGATCTGAATCCTCCAGATTTCTTTCTCTTCCCACGCCTCAAAATCGCTTTGAAAGGTCAGAGATTTGAGGATATCCCGGACATGTACAGCCATTCTCAACGGTGCATAGCCATGGGAGGGGACTACTTCGAAGGACAGTAAGGTAGGTTTCATTAAGATTTCGTCTACTTTTGATATTCAGGATCATTCACCGAACTTTATTGTCAGAGGTTGTAATTTCAACATTTTCCTCACTGCTGTATGGGCTGATCCTACGGACATTTGTGTCTCCTGGCTTAGGCGTCGTAAAGGTTTGTGGGGAGATCTTGTCATTATCTCATTAACATTAGTCACTGCCTCTTGTGTTAGTACAGTCCTCCTACGTCGGTGTTTCACGTTACATACAGACCCTGTCTCACGGAATTTATTGACCATTTTCTGAATTGAACTTAAAGTCGGAGCACTCTTACCAAACATTTAGTGCAGCTTCCTTTGAATGAATTTGTTCTGAAATATTGTTTAACAATAAAGGCACGTTCCTGAACACTAAATGGCATCCTAGAGGGTAATTTCTCACTCACTCAACTCAACGCAGAACAAACACAACCCAGCAGTACAGCGGAACACCTGCAACTGACAATGCATCCGTCTCCTCCCTCCTCGTCACCTCCCCTTCCCTCTCTTCCGCTACAATAAACTTTTCCTGTAACAATGGGCATAACGGAACGGACGGAACATAACGGAAGACAACAACAAAAACAAGATTCAAATATACCTTACGTACCACTTTTAAATTGAACGCACTGTACTAGTAAATTGTAAAGTCTCTGAAGTTTCTACAATTAGTGAGTACAACTCCACGTCACGCTCCTTAGGATTGAAGTTTTCTGTTCATCTTGTGTCAAACAACTTGAGAATGTTACGTTGTTTCCCTGGTTTTCTTGCACTGCGTTTTTAAAAACCAAATTCCTTTAAGAAGACTGGAGGGGAAAAATATAACTGATTTGACAGTCCCATTTCGTTTCTTATCGCAAAAATTCCGAAACTATCAGAAAATTGAAGACATTTGGTCTACAGTCCCATCTGGTGTGTGGAATTACGTAATTCCCTTCCCATCCGTATGTCGTCCTATACGTCTCGAATTTAGAATAATAATATAAGTTCGAAGAAATTTTTATGAACAAGCGGATAGAACAAGTAATCTTATAACACCGCTCTGCAATTTGAATTTTTTTCTTGATGTTTTGGTTTCGAATGTAGTTTCCCCCTAATTTTGGGGCGCTGATTCCAAATATCTAAGCAGTTTTCTTCTATCACGTCCAGATTGTTGAAAACAAAATTTGCATATTGAACCATTACCGACATATATTTATACCCTTCTACAAGATCATTGCCATGCTTAAAAACGTGGTGTATATTATAATTATGTAATTGTAAACATAATGTGCGTACAGTTCACAAGAACTACCAACAAGTGATATTATTTAGTGACATCACTTATTTTACAGGCAGGAATTTTCGTCTTTTCGAACTTCTTAAATATGCATGAGAAGTACTTTCCCTTTTCAGGGACCAACAGTAGTCTGCCATCATGTTCACAGTCCAACCACCATGGTATCTTCTTTCCATATCTTTCAAATCCTGATGGAAACGTTCACCCTGTTCCTTGCTGTAAAATCCAAGACAGGTATCTGGAAAATAGTCAATGTGAGCATGTAGGAAGTGTAACTTCAATCTCATGTTACAACCTAGTTTTCTTAAATTTTCAAACATGGTGTTCACAATGGTTTTGTAAGCTGGACTCCTTCTGTTTCCTAGGAATTTTTTACATCTTTATAGCTCTCCCAGGCTTACTTTTCCGTTTGGCTAATTGTATCCTAAAAATTGGGGTCAGACATTAATTTCCTGATCTGAAGTCCAGTAAAAACACCTGCTTTCAGCTTATCTAGGGTCATTCTCTGATAAACACTCACTGTCCTTATCTAGGGCACCTACAAACTGTCTCATGATACCCAATTTAATGTGTAGAGGAGGGAGAAGAACTTTTGTGGGTTCCACAAGAGGCACATGCATAACATTCTTTGTTCCGGGTGTCAAGGGTCCTCTGGTTGGCCATTCCCGCCTTTGCCAGTGATTTTGTCTGTCTCGACCATTCCACTCGCACAGCAAACAGGGCATTTTTGTGTATCCCGTTTGTAGTCCCAGTAAAAGGTTGATAACTTTGAAGTCACCACATACAACCCACCCATACTCGGAGTACTTCACACACTTCAATAGAAACTGCAAACTTTCATATGATTATTAAGCAACTGGTACAGATCCAAGAACATTGCCATTGTGGAGTAACACACCTTTCAGGCTGGTTACAGAAGAATCTATGACAAGCCTTCATTCAGAAGTTACATCCTTTACACCAAGCCACGTTACAAGTTTCGGTATGTCATTGCAGAAGATCATAGACCTATCTTCTGAAAATAAAGAAACTATTTCTTGTTCCCGGGATCTGTAACATGAAATTTTAGTGCCAGGTAACAATAAATGTCTGTCTTTCAGTACAGAAGCTAACAGTAACTTTCCTTTGGTAACGCAAGATCACGTACCAAGTCATTCAGTGCGGTCTGACTAAATAAGTGTGGGGTATTATCACTTGTACTGATCCACTGATGTCCGTTGTATAGCTAACAACTTCCTTTCGAGGCGATGTACAGCTTGAAGATGGACGAGAAGGAATAGGTAGACTTTCGTCATGTTTGATTGGTCTCATTGCAGATCACAAATGTGGATACACTATGTCACTTTTGTGCTTGGCACTAAAACCTTGCACTTGAACTTGACAAAAATAACAGTCATCCATATGGTTTAATTGTTCCCTCCATACCATTGGCACAGCAAAATAGAATTTCTCTCTTTGTCCGTTCATCCAGAACCTCAAACCTTCAACACAAGTCTTACATACTTTCTGGGGTGTCCATGGTTTATTTTCATAGCCAAGCACAAGTCCAAAATATGCAAGGTAGGCTTCTTTGATGAATCGCGTTATCTTTAGTCTTTGTTTATACAACATGTACTTTCCACATACGTACTTAAGAGAAAGTGTTCGCGTCGTTTTTGCAGCCACGTGAAGACATTGTTGTCCGAATATACACAATTTGTCACTTCATGCAACCGTTCAGCACTAGGAATACAAATCACTCGACCACCTGTGAAACAAACAACAGTTAAATTAGTGTTGCCAGACCACATACAAAGGTGAAATCACAATTTAACTCCAAATACTCTCCATGCCCTCCTATGGTATATAAACGGGCTTTTATGAAACACAAATTCCTGATTTTTTCGAAAACCTGACGTGATAGGAAAAAACGGATTGCACCGTTGAACTCAGCGTGAAAATTCCATTTAGGAACACTCATTCATTTGAAAACCTCATTTTTGCTGCAGAGCAGTGTAATTTTACTGAACCAAAAGGGAGGTGCTTCGTGCTTCGACCCGTTGAACCTCCCCTTTAAGAGGGCGGTGGGGTTTGGCGAAAGTCGCCGTGGAAAGCGCTTAAATTTAACATGGGCTTTTTTGCATTTTGTTGAATATATCGTTTTAGGACAAAAATTTGCCGGAAAACACACAGTAGATGTGGACTTACTTTATGAAACATGCAATTTCAGTTCGATAAATGTGCACAAATTCCATTATTTTTTTTCAATTTCCCATAAGGAAATACGTAAATAAGCACAGAATGGTTATACGATTTGTGGGTAGCTCCAACGAAAATGGCCATTATGATGCATACTAACGTAATGCTCAATCCTTTTACGACTAAGCTAGGGAGGGCTTTTCTTTCAAAAGTCACTTGCACAGCCCAAAATGATTGTTTAAAAATGTCATGTATTATCGACGGCGAAAGATACGGCCGCTTCAGCCGAATTTCATCCATCATAGTTTGCCACTTGGCCACTAGATGTCTCTGTTCGAAACTTGCCTCAGGCTGACGGGGAGGGTTAGTTCGCGCTGGAGCTTGAATCCTCTGCACAGCTGGGTTCCGTCCCCCTCGTCAGAAGGTCCCGTAACTGTCACAGCTTGATTTATTTCCTCTTTCCCAGGCAAGAAACCAAGAAAGCAGGAAGGCCATGAGGTTGTGTATGTTTGAGTGTTGAGAAGCAGAGATATTTACCGTGAATTGGAACCAGTGACATAGTAACTTTATCTCGATCCCTACCGCGAAGAACGTATTCAGGGGGGTCCAGGAGTCCCAACCGCCCGCCGAAAGACTTACCAAGTACAACAATTAAATAATGAAAATAATGAGATCATAAAATAACTTCAATTAAGTAATGAAAGTAAGGTTGTTGTTTAATCGCAATTTGTTTATTTCCGCAAAAATATTGGAAAGCAATACGTCTTTGAATGACAGTACCAAAGAAGATTTATGCAAGAATTATTACTACTTATAATAACATGCAAAATATTACCAGGAATTTTACTTTCGTCAACTGGATCTAACATCATTTTTTCATATTCAATAAATATTATATTATTTATCTATTTGACATTAATTTCCTTGCCAGGGCAGTTTATATTTATTTACAAATTTTGCCGACCTTAACTACACGTAAGCTAGATAATGAATACGTGATGTTATACTGTATCACTGTTGTTATACCGCCTTCTTACCTATTCATGTAATAAAAATATATTAATTAATTTAATATAATTATACTTATTTTAATTTAACATTATTAATATTATTATTTTGAGACATTACGTTAGGACGCCCCTCCGAAATATATATCTAGATACGTGCCTCGTGTTCGATTTGAATAAAATGTAGAAAAGGCGGGGAGGGTGGTAGCGCTTCCTCTTTTTACATTTCGATAGTTTTACCTCACATGTAGTACTTTGTGAGTCAACGGTGCAGATAGAAAATACGTGTACACATACACACACACACACACACACACACATGCATACATAATTGATGATTCGCAAAGGAACTTCGTTAAATTCCCATGCTTGTTCCACTCACAAATCACATCCTCTCCAAATTACAATACTATTGTTGTTGCTTACATACATGTGTGTGTGTGTTTCCTAGAACTTCACTACTTCCAAGCATAAACTTGATGTGACTCTTACAAAACATTTGTTTTTGGAGTGGAAGGATCATGAAGACGTGTACTATTTATTTGCAAATCTTCAATTAATGTAAAATTTAGTATAAAAACATAATTTTGGCTGACTTGCTAACTTGAGATTTAAAGACAAATTATTAATTCTAATTGTTCATTAACAATAAGAAAAGTTATATAAAATGTATAAGGAAAAGATTCTTGGCTTGGTTGAGAATTACATTAGAGATGTACAGGTTAGGAAAGGGGAGGGAGAATTCCCTGTCTTCTTCCTCTTCAGCGCGAACCTTGCCTCCTACATTCTACATGTCCATTCAAAATGTCTTCTTAGTTTAGAATATATTTTGCCTCCCCTATAGCGTAATGGTAAAGATGACCCTCGTCATATCAAAAGGTCCCGAGTTTGGTACCTGGTGGACGCCCAATAGTTCAATCCCACTATAAATGTAGGTCCAGTCCCGATTAGCTTATCTATACATAAAGTAGACTTACAGAAACTCAAACTCAAGATACTCAAAAGACCGGCATAGGGTTGACGACGCTTGGTGCAGTGAGAGCCCCCTTTGTCAAATCAGAATTAGGAAACAAAAACTCATCTTCAGGTGTCCCTTGAAGACGATGTTCTACATCGTGACCGTACGGTCTAAGGCGTCATGCTTTGGGCTCCAGCTACAGGACGCCCGCAGGTTCGAGTCTCCTGGGAGAAGCGTAACAACGTTTCTCCTGAGATATCAGCCAGTCAAACTCGCGGGCTGCATGTGGGCCCCAGCATCCGTTAATGCGGCCCGCCTTGGCCCCACTTAACACGTCATGCTTGAAATTATCTATACATTTGTAGTTATCCCGTTTTCTCTTTTCTCGTGATACAAGACCAGACTCATCCAAACTTCAACACATTGACCAATTTTCCCTACACAGTTATACATTCCATTATAGAGTTGGTGTTGTGTCAACTAAGCAAGCTGATGGACAAGTTACTTCTGAAGTACGAAAATTTCTTGCCAGCTGGGGTAAAGCAGCGTTCGTACTTTCTGTCGCCTATGAGTCTGTTTCTTGATTTTCAAGGATTTACCTGGAAGAAATGTCAGTTTCTGTAAAAGTTTCAGAGAACCATATCGCTGCCCAAACTTCGTGGGAGTAAGAAAAGGACTTTAGAAGAGGAATGTAGATTTTTCAAGTGAATTGCTTACTTTTGTTGTGAAGTGAATAGTGAAAAGCGTAGAAATTTTGTACCCTGATAAAGTTAATTCATTCAGAAGTATTTCTTTATCACGAAATAAATTTGCCAAACTCTGTGGCGGAGTGGTTAGCACAGCCCGTTGCGACACCAGAGGTTGCGGGTTCAAATCCTGGCCTGAGCATGGGTGTTCTTTGTATGTGTCCTTTCATCAATTTCATCATATCATGACTCCTCATCGTCGCCATTAGCCAAACGTGGCAGAAAAGCAATGCGAATAAAAAAAATATTTAAAAAATCAGAAATACAGTTGAGGAGAGGATTGATGACTTAGTCAACGAACAATTGAAAGCGAAAATTGTTCGTGTTGTTGCCTTTTCGCTCACAATACGTGAAATTACGGACGTCTGTGAGCTAGCTCGGTTAGCTCCCTTCATTCTTGGATGCGATTCTCATCTCGATATGACAGTAAAACTACTTGAATGATTCCTCCCCGTGACACAAGGGCTGATATTTTGAAGGAAGTGGAGGCCATTTTGCAAACTTACTGTCTTCCGTTATACGTATTAAAACTTTTTAATAAAGTTATAATTTGCCCTTCCCAAATTCTCAGGAATGGCAGGAATATTTGTCCACAATAAAAATGCTACGTGATGAATTTGGAAACAGGTTTCAAAACTTCAGAGGGTGCGAAGGACAATATTCTTGTTCTGCTCTGCTCCCTTTTCTTTTGATGATGCGTGCGCAAGTCCTTCCTTCGAATGGAACTTTTTGAATTGTTAATTTGTGAATTTTGTTAATTATGAATGTGTACATATTCGTCATACGTTTGCTGCATTTTGCACAACCACCACAAATGTTTTGTTCCATTATTTAAATTTTTAATATTGTAAGAGCTCTATACATATAATTTTACCGAATTTCATTTGAATTTAGTAAATCCAAATAATAAATAATAGAGCGTTAAAGTTGAAAATAATGAGACACGAAATTTAGTAAGTTCAAATAATGGGGCTGTGAGCGATTGTAATTACATATAACGTGGAGGTAGGGATTAGTTATTTAAAGTAATAGTGAGGTAGGGGATTACCAATTGAAAGTAATAGGTGGGATAGACAATTGAAAGTAATGGGGAGGTGGGAAAAACAATTGAAAGTAATGGGGATTATCAATTGAAAGTAATGGAGATGTGGAATTATCAATTGAAAGTAATGGGGAGGTGGGGATTATCAATTGAAAGTAATGGGGAGGTGGGGATTATTAATTGAAAGTAATGGAGTGGTGGAATTATCAATTGAAAGTAATGCGGAATTGCTTCTGTGCGAAATCTCGATATCGCTTGTCGCTTCAGTCTGAAAACTTCCTTGTTGTTTGAAGTAAATTCGTGCAAGTGAAAGTGGCATGCCATATTATAGATTCTCCCGGCGAAGTTGAAAGCACACATATTTACTAGCATTTGCATGTGTCATTCATCACTTCTGCAGAGAACTGGCCTAAACCGGAAGTTCCGGGGGGACCGGGCAAAACCTCACCAATGTATATGTTTACATTTTTAACACGGTCCATTAGAAAGACTACACAGCCACAGCGCACTTTCAATTAGTTATTCTTACTTGATTCGTCGTTACTTTCAACTGATAATCTCTACCTCCTTCTTTACTCTCAATTTATAATCTCAACCGCACTAAGAGAAATTCCACATAATTATAGCAGCCACTGTAATCAACAAAATTTATTCAATCCAAATCTCATTTGTGAAGGTCCTGACTTTCCAAGCAAGGGGCAGCCAGCAGTGAATATTTTGCCAGTGGCGAAATCTTGAAAGAAGCCGGAACCAGAATGAAATGAAACAGGTGGTGCCCTTTCGCAGCGGTCACGGAAGGGAGGGGGGGGGGTGAAGGCAGGGGGAGGCATGGTGGAAAGTCTTTCCACCATGGGGGGTGGTCCTCTCGCCCACGGCCCGTGCTCTGGCTTAGGACACAACAGAGTAGAATTCCTAGTTCCCTGGTATGTCGCAAGATGTCTCTGTATTGCACCGGGGCAGGAAAACTATTTTGATGCCAACCTCCAGGCCACTCTTAAATACAATAATATTCCTATATACGGGGCATTCTATTGTCAAGTGTGGGACACGCGAACTACATTAGAGTAACCATTTTTCTTACAGTTTCTGTGCAATTAAATATGAAACTTAACACTGTTGATTAAACATAACTACCCTTAAAATACACTCACAGATTTGCAACTACAGAAGGAACAATTTTGTGTCACGCGTGGGACAAATGAAACACTGCCTGCTTACTTAATAAGAAATTTATCTTAATTTCTGTGAATTGTTAAAATAATAAAATAAATTATTATAGACAAAGAGAGGAGGTAATTGATCTTTTAATATTCTAGTGGAGTTAATGGGGAAATATAACAGTTAAAGTAGAAATTAATTATTTTTGGTGTGGGACACAATAGAAGAAACAAGTAAATCAAAAAGCTTAAAAGCTTAAGTAAATGAATAATATGTACAACACCTACTTTCTATCTTAATTATGTATAATACTTGAATTGTTATCTAAAAGACAATTTAAGTTGTTCA
>NC_139231.1:28719125-28747125 GCF_977018435.1 Lepisma saccharinum | reverse complement strand
CAGTTAGGAACACTCATTCATTTGAAAACTTCATTTTTGCTGCAGAGCAGTGTTATCGGGGCTGATCTTTTCCCATTGTTACTAATGAGTGGAAGAAGAGAGGGGAGAATGAATGAACCCGTGGCTATTCAAACCCGCTTGGGATGGGTTGTTTGTGGCAAAACTCCTCAACAAAGACCTCAACAATCTCTGTCTTCTTATCACATTGTTGTCCAAGAAAATGATCTGAACGAAACACTGAATAAGTTTTTTGAATCGGAGGAGATTCCTAACTTACGAGTGCCGAGTCAAGAAGAGCAATTGTGCGAGGAACATTTCGTACGAACACATTATCGCGAGGATGATGGTCGGTACGTCGTACGCTTACCATTTAAGGTCAACCGCGACGAGTTAGGTTATTCAAAAGATAAGGCGACGAAATGTTTGCTTAGTCAAGAGCGTAGGCTTCGAGTTGATAGCCAGAGACTAGAACAATACCAGTCTTTCATGCAAGAGTACATTGCGTTGAATCATATGACACCAGTGGCGGACTGTGAACCTTCCAAGACCCCCGCTGATTCTTATTTCATTCCGCATCATTCTATAACAAAGGAGACAAGCACAAGTACGAAACTGAGAGTAGTATTTAATGGATCGAGTAAAACTAGCACAGGCGTGTCCTTGAATGACGTGTTAATGAATGGAGGTAAACAACAGCCAGAGTTACTATCCATTTTGTTACGTTTTCGTGGCCATCTTATTGCATTGACGAGTGATGTTCGGATGATGTATCGCCAGATAAAAGTGGATCTTCAGGACAGAGACTACCAATTAATTTTGTGGAGAGAATCCCCCAATCAACCTGTGATTGTTTATCGTTTAAATACGCTCACGTATGGCACGGCACCAGCTGCTTTTCTTGCTACGAGAGTGTTACGTCAGTTAGCAGACGATGAAGTTGAAAATTACCCGATTGCAGCAGAAGTCGTAAAGCAACAGTTTTATATGGACGATTTGAGCAGTGGAGCTGACAGTGTTCCAGAAGCAATAGAGATGCAGCAACAATTGACACAATTGTTGAGAAAGGGTGGATTTGAGTTGCATAAGTGGACGTCAAATCATACTGACGTGTTGAACAGTATTCCTGAGCATTTGCGAGAGAAACCTACAATATCTTCCATCCATAACAGCGAATTCATAAGAACTCTTGGCCTTGTGTGGCACCCGGATACTGATCATTTGAGTTTCATCATTAACCCACCTAGTGAACACCCTGTATTAACCAAAAGGTTGTTGTTGTCTGAGAAAGAGACAGGTTGTTCCTTTTGGAAAAATATCGGAATTCCAAGCGCATCTACTCTTCCCTTATTGAACAGTACAAAGTGAAATCATGGTCAAGGTTCGTTCAGCAGGAGATTGAAAGAAATCCTTGGGGGAAACCATATAGAATGGCCTCGCAGAGGAGCAGGCAAAGGTTTGCTCCCGTCCCAATGAAGAAAAGTGAAACTACTTATACTAAGACCTGGGACGAAGCCGTTTCCTACTTGATGGAAAAGTTACTTCCGTTGGATGATCCTCTTCAAGACACTCCAGAACAGCGGATCATCAGAGCGAATGCAAATAATAACTACAACAATCAACTGATGGTAATACCCTTCGCTCAAGAGGAGATTGCACTTATTATCGATAGATTGAGAAATAGGAGTGCCCCTGGTCCTGACGGCATTTCAAATGAAGTCATCAAGATTTTGAAGAACAACTTACTTGGTGACCTTCAGCTACTTTATAATCAGTGTTTACTCCAGGGGATCTTCCCCAATACGTGGAAATTGGCCAGACTTGTGCTCTTTTTAAAGGATGCTAAAAGGGACCCAGTTCTCGTCAAGTCATACAGGCCGATATGTTTATTGGACACCCTGGGTAAAGTTTTTGAGAGACTTATTGCGAAACGCTTAAACGAGAGATTAATCCTTAGCAACAACTCTGAACGGCAGTATGGCTTCCAGAAGGGACGCTCCACTGAGGATGCAATCAATATGATGACACAGATTGTACAACAAGATCTCAGGAAATATGTCCTTGCTATAACTATTGATATAAGTGGAGCGTTCGACAACGTCTGGTGGCCGTACTTGCTTGGAGAACTTCAAAAGCTTCACATACCAATGGCTTTATATAATGTTATAAAGGATTACTTAAGCAATAGGAGTGTCCAATACACATGGGGTACAGCCAGTATAAATAGAAATATCAATAAAGGCTGCCCTCAAGGTTCCGTATTGGGACCCATACTTTGGAATGTCACGATGGAGCCAATTCTGGTGGAGCTCATGCACATGACTGACGTAACTGATGTAGTTGCATACGCTGATGACCTACTAATTATCTTCAGTGCCGACAATCGTAGAGACCTTGAAACGAAGACGAATAATGTTATGTTAAGGCTTGAAGAATGGTCATCGAAAAGTAAGCTAACAATAGCTACCGAAAAAACCCATCAGATATTGTTAAAAGGTAAACTACAGAGATCTCCAGTAATAAAGCTTGGAAATTGTTCCATTCGAGCTGCCTCGGAAGTCAAGTACTTAGGAATATTAATCGAGGCACAACTGTGTTTTCGCTCTCACATAGTTAATGTCTTGACGAAAGCAAAAACCACTATGCATAACATTATGAGCATGGGTAATTTGGCGTACCGGCTGCCTTTTGACACAGCAATGCTATATTACAGAGCGGTGTTCGTGCCGACAGTATGTTATGCATCCTCTACCTGGGCAATGATGACCCTCAACCAATATGTGAAAGTCAAGGTACGGGCAGCACAGAGGAATATCTTCCTGAGAATACTGGGCGCCTTTCGGACGTCCGCTACAGCTGCTGTAATAGCAATTGCCGGTGTTCTTCCACTCGATTTCGAGGTTCAGAGATATGCAGCCAGATACTGGCTGAGGAAAGGGCAGCATAATAAGATCGTAGCCCTTCTTGGTCAAAACCTCAACACATTTCAGGACATCGATCAACACTTAGAAAATGCCTGGAAGATGGAATGGGAACACCATCCCGGTTCCCGACGTACCAAAGGATTTCTGCCGTTGGCGAAGATAAGACCTAAGAACTCCTTCTTCCGACCATCAAAGGGTATTACTCATTTCATTACAGGGCATGGCCCTTACGGTTCCTATTTAAAGAGGTTCGGATTAAGATCTGATGATAAGTGCCAGAAATGTGGAGTAATAGATACACCGGAACACGCCCTTTTAACTTGCGAGAAATTTGACGACGTCCGAATTCGACGTCTGAGGACCAATTTAAGAAGAGGCTCATTCCAGCAGATGGCGAGCTGCCAGCAGACCTTCAATATCGTCAACAAGCTTGCGGATATAATATCAAGCTATGAGCATTTCGAGTATAGAAGATCAGACCCCACAGAAAGAGATACCACTCCTGGCTCTACTATACGTGGGACTGTCGTAGTTCAGGATGTACTTAGGAGATCAACTCGGGTACTGAGATCAGCCATTACTGTGACCACTGAGGAAGATCATCAGCAAGAAGAGATCAGGTACTACGAGACAGGACAACTTCCCTTAATAGAGGACGTTTCTTCATAACTTCCATTAGAGGAAAACAGTCGGAAGAATTCGAAGCAGATTCGTAGTGCAGACCTGATTCCAACACTAGAGCGGATGTTGTGGTCTTCATTAAAGGGCACTCCAGTTTTCTACGGACCCTATTGGACCCTGAATTATTATTCTCTATATTTTATGTATTATATATTATTTTATATTTACCATTTGGATCTTATTCTATATTAAACCTATGCATGCTTCTCGAAAACTTCTCTAGATTCTCAAACTCTAATTTCAAACATCTCGGTTTTATCTTAGGTACCGAGATTTATATTACTCGCTTATCTTCTTTTCAAACTGATGTAGAAGCGGAGATTCCCAGAACCTAGTTAACCACTCCAAAGTATATCCTTCACTCCGGGACACGAAGAATACCGCACTCAGCAGAAGCACCAACGACAAACGATAGCTGAGTGAGAGGGTATAAGAAGTGAGAGTGGCGAGTGGTGGCGGAGGTTCGCACCTTCGTGTCCCTTTATCTAAAAATGTCTGAGGTAGCTCGCATATTTGATCCACTCGGATTACTAGCCCCAGTCACTATGTTAGCTAAAATATTAATTCAATCACTGTGGAAGGAACAGTTAAATTGGGATGAACCTATTCCTAGTGACATAAGAGAAATATGGGAAAGACATTGTGCTGAATTACATGTGTTACAGAGCATACAGTTGCCACGAAGCTTAAAATGTAGAGAACCAGCTTTGTGTCAACTGATTGGTTTTTGTGATGCCAGTGAGAAAGGTACATGTGCTATTGTGTATCTACGAACAGTATATGATGACAACGCTGTTACAGTCAGATTGTTAGTTTCGAAAACAAAGCTTGCTCCCATAAAACCTGTAGCATTGCCACGTTTAGAGTTATGTGTTGCTGTGTTGTTAGCCAAATTGATTAGTGTTGTGCAGTCATCATTGTCATTGCATATAGACGATATTTTCCTTTGGTCTGATTCCCAGATCACCCTATGTTGGATTAAATCAGATCCATCCAGATGGAGTACATTTGTTTCGAACCGAGTTTCACTCATTCATGAACTGACGAATCCTCAACAGTGGTTTCATGTGCGTTCGAAAGAAAACCCTGCGGACATTGGTTCTCGTGGTGCTTTTCCTACACAGTTGTGTGAAGCTCATTTATGGTGGAATGGTCCATCATTTCTTTATTTGCCCGAGTTGCCTATGCATGAATCATCTACAGTGGAAAGTGAAGAAATAAAAAGGGAGGAAAGAAAAACAAGGATTCGGGTGCTGTTGACTACAACCTTTGACACTAAGGAGTTATTGCAGAGATTCTCATCATTCTTGAGATTGATACGTGTTACTGCTTGGATGTTTAGATTCATAAGCAACTGTAGAGCGCCATCCATGCAGCGAAAAGAGCAGACGTTGACAACCGAAGAGTTATCAGCTGCGACTGAGTTTTGGGTCAAGGTCACCCAACGTGAAGCGTATGAGAGCGAGGTTAACTGTTTACAAACAGAACAGGAGCTCCCCTCATCCAGTAAACTTCTTTCGTTGAGTCCATTCATTGACAATAACTGTGTGTTACGAGTAGGTGGGCGTTTACATAATGCTGATGTGTCTTCAGATAAGAAACATCCTATAGTGTTACCCAAAAATCATCCGTTTACTGAACTATTATTGAGACATGAACATGTGAAAAATCTCCATGCAAATCCGCAACTGTTACAAGCTATTGTGACACAAACATATTGGATAGTTGGGCTTCGAGATATGGTTCGTAGCATAGTGAACAAATGTGTTATTTGTAGACGTGTCAAGGCTATTACAGTTAAACAATTGATGGGAAGTTTACCGCCTCCTAGAGTAAACGAAGCGAGACCTTTTGTTAACACAGGCACTGACTTTGCAGGTCCGATTTCAATTAAGTCTGGATTTTTGAAATCACATAAAACAATCAAGGGTTACATTGTTTTGTTTATATGTCTTTCTACTAAGTGTGTTCACATTGAAGTTGTATCTTCAGCAACTACTAATACTTTTATTGCATGTTTGAGACGTTTCATATTTCGTAGAGGAAAACCTGCTAACCTGTATTCTGATTGTGGTACTCAGTATGTAGGAGCTGACAAACTATTGCATAAAATGTTGTATTTTTTGAGAGAATCGAACCATAGAGAAACTGTGCATAACTTTCTGACAAATGAAGGAATCAAGTGGCATTTTAATCCCCCTTCCTCACCTTGGTTTGGCGGGATTTGGGAAAGTAACATAAAATGCATAAAATATCATTTGAAACGTGTTGTGGGCAATGCTGTGTTGAATTTTGAAGAGCTTTACACAGTATTAGTGCAGATAGAAGGTTGTTTGAACTCTCGTCCAATCACAGCCATGTCAAGTGACCCCAATGACCTGACAGAACTTACGCCAGGGCATTTCCTGATTGGCGACAACCTACTTAACATTCCAGAAGATGATTTCACCAAGAGCAAAATTAACCGCCTGACGCGTTGGCAAAGGTGTCAACAAATCGTGCAGCATTTTTGGAGAAGATGGCATTTGGAGTACATATCTGGACTTCAAAGTAGACCGAAGTGGCAGAAGAGATTGCCTAACCTTCAAGTCAATGATTTAGTGTTAATAAAGGAAGATAACGTACCCACATTGAAGTGGAAATTAGGTAGAGTTATCGAAACTCACAAAGGACAAGATGGTTTGGTAAGAGTTGCAACTGTTAAAAATAAAGACGGTGAACTAAAGAGGCCTATTATGAAGCTTGCACCTCTACCAATTGAGAAAGTGTAAATATGTAACCAGAAAGGAAATTTGTGTTTATTGTAATCTATGTATTCAAGTGTAATATGTTATATTGTAAAAGGTAATAATTATTGTGTATTCTAATTTTGGAAGCTGATCTTCCAAGAGGGGCCGTGATGTTCAGACGAATTGTCATTCTTATTAAGCTTGTTGCCATGCAGTGTGCGCGTGCGCAGTGTGAGTCCGAGTAGAGTCGTGAGGCGACGTACGTGTGTTGTACGCCTCGTCATATTCGTGTACATTTGTGTGGAAACCTTCATTATATTTCGTGTTATTTACGTGCTTCATGTTATTAAAGTATAAGTTAATCTACATATATGTTTCATTTGCACCAGAGTGAACTGACATACGCGAAACCACACACCCAGGAACTAGGAAGTTATTCAAGGAGTATGTTCCAATGATGCTCCAACGTCGTCTAGTTTCTCCTCAGTAAGCACACGCCATTTCACCCTTCGCTTCTTATCAAGATCAGACCCTGTTTTCCCAAATTTGTTCACAAGTTTTCGTTTTATTTTCCCCTACATTTCGATGTTATTTTCTACTGCAATTCGGTGTTATTTTTTGCGGTTTAACGCAAAATTCGGTGTTATTAATTTAAAATACGTGCTATTTTAACATACATTTTAACTGTTCCTTTAACAGTTAACATTGTTTTAGTTCTGGAAAATTGAGACAATAATTACACAAATAAATTATTGCTTACCTTTGTGAGAAATGACCATATTTTTCCATTTGGAGAACTATTTCATCTCATCAGGCACTAAATATGAAATGTTTATTGAATGATATCACCCAAATCTTTGTACACAATCATACACATCACATTTCCCTAACAATGCCCAAAAATCCCTCCGCGACCTCAAAATACCGCTTTGTTTGCTTCTCCCGTTCCTAAGAAATTTCCCTCCTGAGCGAATTCTATTTCAGGACGTAGTCAAACAATGTCAGTCATGTCTGCGCGAAAGTACAATAAATTAATTGTGATAATCTCTTTTGAATCGAACTTACATTAGCTAAACTATACAAATGACAGAATAGTGCTTCAGGTAATTCGTTTTGAACAGAATAAGTGTTATCTCCAGTTTATATTGCATATTTCGCGGCGGTTTTCGCGTTAAAGTGCAAAATTTGGTGTTATTCCGAAAAATGGCATAATTCGCCTTATTTCGCGATTCCGAAGCACCGAAAACTTGCCTCCCTTACCTACCCAAATGCATTTTAAACACTTTATTTTGCTTTCCTCAACTTTTCGGTGTTGTCGTTAAAACGAAAACTTTACGTCTTTACTTATACGCATAATTCCATTAAACGGCGCTAAATACATGACAACTGAAATTTTACATCTTACTATACCGCAAATATCCATCCCTGCCTAGTACTCAATCTTCGCATGCAGTGAGGCATGATGGAATTGAGACACTCCTTTAATAATAATTAGTCACATAACTGAAAGCGCGCTACTTTTAAAAGGGGACGAGTACACGTGCAAACGTATTGAGAAAATCCATGTTTCTGACGCTTTACGCTTTGTGATCGATGTGTTGCAAAGAAAGTTTCCCGTGGCTGTTTTCACATTTACCATTTCATCATTTTACAAATCCTAGTATAATTTTAACAAAAACGTCGCATACTAAACAAGAATTACTTGAATGAAAGAGTTAAAGAGAAATAATTTAATGATAGATTTATTTATTTACTTCTCTTTTCTGCCATTTTTGGCTAATCGCGAAGGCAGTCGATGAGATTGGTGCAGTATGGTATATTTATTTTGTAAGCGCTATATTTTTTTCATATTTTAACATACAAAACATTTCTGCTTCTAAATTGGCGTACAAAAACAATTCTTTCACCTTTTACAAATATTTTCAAATCTCAGACTGCTATTCAGGGATTGAGATTAAGAAATGAAACTATCAGTAATTTTAGAGCATGTGTTAGGCTAAAGTTTTGCAACGAAGACTTACAAATATAGTGCATGGTTGGAGAGGGCCGAGGTGTCAAATATGGCACAAGTCGCCACACCACGCCAACTTCTTTAAATTTGATATTTTGATCTGTAATTAGCATAGCACCTAGGTACCTATTGCATTTGAATGGAATCAGTCTGAACTTTACATATCTTTTCAGATTAATGCTCCTTCTCAGATGTTTCAGATTTGAGAGAAGAACCTAAGACTGAAGGCAAGAGGGGCGACACCAAACTCCCCTCCCCTCCGAGAAGTCTAAAATATCGATCAAGCCTCGACCTTGCCACCTAAAACTAAACTAAACTCCTCCCAACGTAAAAGTAAATCACACGTGAACATAAGAATGAATGGTGTTACCTGTTTCTGATGTCTAAAAGCAAGCCATCAGCCCTGAACATGACGCTTAAAACAAACAGTAAACTTTTAATAAATCTAAATGGCCAAGAAATGAAAAGTTCCTCCCTTCCCACGAAAGGAGGTGGTTTATACACTCCAAAGTTTGCAGCGTTAAAGCCTGAAAGGGCAGAGAACTGATGGTGTATCGAGACGATACTTATTTGTCTCTAGTCTCGTCTTTTTCTGTCCTTTCACACAGAAAATATAAATTAGTAAAGAAAACGTAAGGAGAGAAGTAAAACTTACCAGTCTTTTGATTCTATATCAGACAAGTACGTAAGTGCAGTGCAGTGATCTTCTAACGTGACCTTGCAGTTGGTGTACTTTCTGCAAATGATTTACACGTATATATGCACAGTTATATCGCATGGTGCGGAAGAAAATCCAAACTCATCACTACAATTTCCAAAGTAAATGTCGAAACACACCTTCTGCAGTTATTCTACTCTGAACAATAACTGTGTTGTCTGACCAAGTTTAAGTTTGGGAAGGGAAGGGGAGATTAGCCTAGGCTTGAATTTCCAAGAACTTACAAGGTGCACCTTTTCTCATGGCGGATGACCTTTTTGACAGCAAGGGGTCCTTAAAGAAAGCTCGTGTTCGGAAAGTGTACCGGAAGATTTAAAGTTAAGCTATCCTCTGTCCCCTTCCACCGGTGTATTGTTATATGTGAGAGCACTTGTAGGTACAAAACCTGGCAGCCTTAAAAGAAAATGGAAACAGAAGCGGCGAAAACCTACAGGGATATTTGATTTGCAGAGACGTGACTGCGATGTCACGTGCTTCTTGCTGTTAACGGAAACTTGAGTGCACGTTCACAAATCTAGTGCAAAAATATATTACAATTATTCTTGAAATAGAAATAGTCTCATTTTTAGGGCGGGGGATGGGAGGGGAGCAAAAATTCAATCTTGTTCCTTTTCTTTGGTTTCATCACATCAGGCAATACTGAAAGCACTTGTGGGTGGAGGCGGAACAACCAAGGGAGGAACTTTTATTTCTTGGCCATTTCCATTTATTAAAAGTTTACTGTTTGCTTTAAATGTTATGTTCAGGGCTGAAGGCTTAGTTTTAGACCTCAGAGAGAGGTAACACCGTGCCATGAAGGCACATTTATGGGATGTGGGGGTAGGGTCCACACATTTTTGATCTCGGACATTTTGAAGATTATGTGATCAGCACCATGCTCCGGCCGCATTTACCCCCCAGGGTTGTCCCCAGGTACCCATTCATTTTAGGCTGGGTGAGCCCCGGAGCCGCTTTATGCGGGGATAAGGCCGGAAAAATTCCGACCTTAGGTCACTCACTCCGGAAATCGAACCCGAATATCCGCGTGGCAGTCAGACACCCAACCGACTAGTAGACCACCGCATTCGTCTAGAATTTTTTCTCACCTTCAACATTTTACCTAGAAGGCTCAAGCCCCGTTTGCCTCCCCTGGTTCGGAGTCCTTGCATCAGTGCAATGTAGTTGTAGATGGAAAAGAAGAGATTGAAAATGAAGCTGCTCTCTGCCCCCTTCCCATCAGGGTACGCTGGGTTTATTGTTTCACACCGACCGCACCTGTACGTACAAAACCTGGTATATTCAAAGGAAAACTGGAAACCGAAGCGGCCAATTCCTAGGGGGATAATTCCACCTTACACTTGATGTTCGGAGACGTGGCTGCGATTCTTATCTGCACATAAATATTTATGTTACGTACTTCTTGTTGGTAGCGAAAACTTGAGTCCACGTTCATTTAACTAATGCAAAAATATTTTTACATTTTTTTTAAAACGAAATATAAGTTGGAAAAGAATATAGTCTAATTTTTAGCACGCGACAGGGGGGCAAAAATACTATCTTGCCACCCTCGATGATGAGTGGGGGGGCAAGTCCCCCCCCGGTTCCGACGTCCCTGACAATTAGCCCATGGTGTGACGGAGCACCATCTTGTTGGAAATGTACCATCTTCAAGCGTCCGTACACAAAACCTCATATCATCGCGCCCCCTGAGATTGCTACCAGGAGGACAAGGACCGACATCCACAATCGCAACTCAAGTCAAATGGTGAAGGAGGCACGTAGTTACATGTACAATGTCAACTGAAGGCAAATGGGGTAGGGGGTACAAGATGTTACAACACGTACACCACTAAAAGTCAAATTGAGCTTACCTACCTACTATTTACAGAAGACGTTCGAAATGAGTTCCATTCACTTGTTTGAAGGAGAATGCAGACGGAGTATCGAACCAGACCAAGTACCCAGTGTTACTACCGCGATCAAGATTCAACAGGACCATTCTGCTTGTGTTCTCGTAAGCAAACAGACCGGACTGCAAAAGTTTGAAGTGACTTTGAAATACTGGACGTAGAAGAGTTGTAGTGTAGTACACACTGTGTTCTACTAACGTGTTTCCTGTATCTTCCGTTACCGTGGTTCTGTTTGTGTGTGTGAATTGGTGGTTAAAGTGTTTGCAACGACGAGAAAAATGAATGGTGCCGGAAGGGCGCGTTCTGGTGCAAACAAAGTTGAAATTATCTTTCTTTTCGGTGAATGTGGCAGAAACTACCGTGCCACTGCTAGACGATTTAACGAATTGTATCCCTAATGCCCTAGTATTGATCATAAGTATGTTTCAGACCTTGTGAAAAAATTCTGTGAAACGCAAAGCGTCAATGACAGACGACGTCCAGAACGACCTCACATCAATGAGGCAACAGTGTTGGAAGTTATAGGACGCGTGACTCTAAACCCTGAAACGTCTCTCACACAAATAAAAGAAGCAAGTAACATTCCACGGAGTTCTATCAGTAACGTGTTAAAATTACACAAATTTCATCCTTACAAAATACAGATAAAGCGAGAACTAGGAGGAGATGATTTCGAGTTTTGCGAAATTAGGTGCGAAGGGATTGCTAACAACGAGAACTTCTTACACATCATCTGTTTCAGTGACGAAAGTTATTTTTTCCTAAATGGCTGTGTTAATAAACACAATGTTCGAGTATGGGCAGATGTTAATCCCCATGTTGTGAGGGAAGGCCATACGCAAAGACCTGAGAAGGTTAATGTGTAGGCATGTGTAGGCAGGTATTTTAGGAAACCACACAATTGGACCCCTATTTCTTAATGGCAATTTAAACGGTAATCTATACCTGCAAATTCTACGTGACACAGTGGATCCCTTGGTAACGGACCTTGTAGAAAACTCAGTCGATGTCAACGGTGTGCCTGAATTTGATGCGGACAATATCGTTTTCAGCAAGATGGATGTCCTGCACACTACAGCCGGGACGTACGTGAGTACTTGAACGAATATTATCCCAATAGGTGGATAGGCCGTCGTGGTACCATCGAATGGCCTGCGAGATCGCCTGATTTCTTTCAGAACGATTTTTTCCTTTGGGGACACCTTAAATCTGTTGTGTACAAAACAGAACCTAGTAGTCTTTCTGATCTGCAACGAAGAATAATAGCAGCCTGTAGAGACATTTCAGCAGACACGTTCAGCAAAGTGCGACGTGCATTTCATACTCGTCTGTTCTACTGCCAAGAAGTGAATGGGGCTCATTTCGAACATCTTCTGTAAATGGTAGGTAAGCTCAATTTGACTTTTAGTGGTGTACGTGTTGTAAGATCTTGTAACCCCCCTCCCCCCATTTGCCTTCAGTTGACATTGTACATGTAACCACGCGCCTCCTTCACCATTTTACTTGAGTTGCGATTGTGAATGTCGGTCCTAGTCCTCCTGGCAGCAATCTCAGGGGGCGCCATGATATGCGGTTTTGTGTACGGACGCTTGCCATCTCTTTGGGGGGGGATACGTATTTGCATTCACTGCTAGGATATCTCCGAATCATGCTACAGTGTAGGAACATTTTTCCAGCTCCCATTGTTGTCTAGGATTACTACTGTAGGAGTTGGAGTCCTGTCCAATGCTGGTCATGTTCCACATTTGATTTCACGCCATTGTCAATTGGAGCTATGTAGAGACCCCGGATTTGCTGTATTATTGTTGTTATGATAAGACCTTTCAAACGACATATTCTTTGACCCCCCCTTGCTATTTAAAAAAAATGAGTCTACCCCAGCCTACACCCTTGTGGGGGTACCTGGTAGGGAATGGTTGGCCTCAAAACGTTTCCCCATGAACATCATGGAATACGCGTTTCGCCATTTCTTCCTATTTACAGCCGTTCTCACAATACCCGGGGTGAGACTTTATGGACACCCTGTATATTTTCCCATTGATTGATTGATTTGGCATTTTAAGTGCACTTTATGCACAGTAAGACTAATCGGGACTGGACCTACAGTTTAAAGTGGAATCCGAACTAATATGTTCCTCCACCGGGTATCGAACCCGGGACCCCTTGATTACAAGGCGACGTCGCTTCCACTGCGCCATCGGGGAGGCCTATATTTTTTTCCATGTCAAACAATTTATAAATGTATGAAATTAATGTTGGGTAGATAGATATTCTTTATTTTGCTGCCACTCTTGACTAATCGCAAAGATGAGGATGAAAGGTGATAAGATGAAATTGATGAAAGGACAACCACAAACATAAAAAACATATGTGGACGACAAAACACTAGCATCACAGATGATTATACTGATTGCGAGTTTAGACTCCCGAGCCTCATTGACCTTCAATATTGCACTTACCGGGTGTACTACGTGGAAGTGACGTTAACTTTTAGGTGCCCTCTCAAACGTTCATCCGTTACACCCTGTATTAAATTAAACAAGCCGCCGTTATACTAATACACATTAATAAGTAAGTCGCAAGTGTATTGAAAGCGAAAATGATGAACACAAAGCCACATGCTACTTATAACATCTTCCAATTTTCGATATGTCTAAAACATTTGCATTACATATTTTGTTCATTTAACCTCATTTTCTATCTATTACAGTTTTCCGCGACGACAAAGAAGAATGATTAAGAACAGCTACAAAGGAAAAGAGGCCGTCTGGCCGTGATTCAAACTGAGAACCTTTCGCAGCCACCAATATTGTACAGCATTGCAACTCCTAACTAAAAGTTTCGAACCATATTAAAAATATATTTCAGCGCTTACAATAGGAAAAAGAGACATCGTACATAACGTTAAGAAAATCCCGTGTGTCTTTTAAGTCGCCACAATCTTATTAGCCTGAAACAATGAATTTTATAAGATGAACAACGATAAAGATATATTTATTGTGGAAAAGCATGATAGAAGCAATCTTGTTAACGAGATTTAACTATTTCTCTTGCATTGCATATATAAAATCAAACAACATAATATCCCGTGCGTGAGAATGTTGTATCATGTACGGGAACACTGCAAGATAATTTTCCATCATTTACATATTTAGGTACAAGCCAGTTTGCTTGAGTACCTTAGCAAAAACTTTCTCGTTTGTTGTTTTATAAAATTTCCTCTTAAATTCAATGCAGGTAAATTTATAAGTATACACACCTCTTTGTCCCACTGCAACTATAAAGTTTATAAATGTTTTTAACAACATTTCTGCACTCATGTAGCAGTCACTGAGGTAGGAAAGATTTTAATATATTTTACATTTCTTCGTCTTAACTCACTACACTATCTGATTACAAAATCTTGCTAATTACTAAAAAATGTGAAAGTCAACTTACTACCATCTATTGTCAAGTTTATAAACTGTCTTATTATCTATAGTGAAATTTAATCTCTTGGATATCTAGATAATCGAAAACACACAAAGAATTCTCTGGATGGAGAGATAATCTATGACTCCGTGATAGAGTGATAGTTCCGTCGATAGTGTAACCTGACACCCCGCGGGTTCACAAAAGTTCACAAAGAACGGTTGATTTCGTGCATTCGTACTTCTTTGTGCATTTTGAGATAAAAGTTGGAAATCTCATGTTTTTACATAATGAGGGTACGATATGCTGAATTCGATTTATCACGTCACGA
Organism: Lepisma saccharinum; assembly: GCF_977018435.1. Taxonomy (NCBI): domain Eukaryota; kingdom Metazoa; phylum Arthropoda; class Insecta; order Zygentoma; family Lepismatidae; genus Lepisma; species Lepisma saccharinum. Next base: position 28,732,434 of record NC_139231.1, on the reverse strand, counting down.
ATCAGAATTTTCAGTATTTGACCAAAAATGGTGGATTTAAAGTGGTGGTCAGAAAAATACACATCAGCTGATTGAGTTGGTTTAATTTAATTTTCTTTTCTGTCACTTTTGGCTAATCGCAAAGATGAGTAGGATGAGTGATGATATGATGAAATCGATGAAGGGACACTCACAAAGAACACCTATGTCCAAGCCAGGATTCGAACTCTGGACCAAAGACGCCGGTAAACTACCCCTCAAGTTGTATATATGGTGATATCGTTACATTAAAAGTAGAAACTTAGAACCAACAGCAAACAATCAAAGGAGAAATTATCGTCAAATCTAAGGATAACAATTTAAATGCTCTCATCTTTACCTATTTTCAAGTAGAAATGTTAATCTAAAATGTGATTTTAGGACCTTCACCATATTATTTGCATGCACTGTTTTGTTACACAATGTCGCAAATACCAGGAGGATATAATAGATTTCTACCGTTATATTTCACAGCATATATAAGATACATTTTTCAAGAAGCTTTTGTAGATTATGTGAAATTGTACCAAAATAATAATGGCAATACCAGAGGGAGAGACAGAACCACTATTACTGATGCATCTTGATTCCAGATATTAATTCGACCATTTGAGACCTAATGGGTTAGACATTAACCCTTTACCACTGGAGACAGTTTTCTAATGAATATTATCAGAGGTTTTTTTTTTTAAAATTTAGTCTCTAAACACGAAATGAATGATGAAAATTTTTAGTTTCATTTAGACTTCTAGTACTGGTGCACGTGTTGAGTGTTGATATAATGAAATTGATGAAGGGACACTCAGAAAGAACACCCATTTCCAGGTAACGATTCGAACCCGGAACCCCCGGCATCGCAGCACGATGTGCTTACCACTCCACCACGCAGGTCGGCAAGACCATAAGTATCAATACTCATGTACTAGTACGTATTTTTTATTATAATTTTTAATTTATATTGCTTTATTTTTCCTAAATGACACGAAGCACATTCTTGTTTATTCACAAGTGTATCCCTTTAAGTTTGTTCTGTTAGGGGAATTATGTTCTCACTTTTTGTCCTTTTCTTGCTTCCTTATTCCGCATGTATAAAGTTTTTAACTCCATTTTATGCACAGATAGGCTAATCGGGACTGGCCCTACAGTTTAAAGTGGTACCGGAATAACTAAGTGCTTTCTGCTTGTATCGAACCCGGGACTCCTTGATTACAAGGCGACAACCTAACCGCTACTCCAGGGGAAGGACAATTTTCTGTACATTTATATTGGTATCTTTTCATCCGTTAATAAAGAAGAATTGAATTGAATGTGCCTTCTTGGTAGAATGCCATGCACAGGAATTGCTTTACCAGTGGAGGCGACTTTCAATCTTGCCACTGAAGTTCCCGGGTTCGAGTTCCGGCCAGAGCATGGGTGTTCCTTGTGAGCGTCCCTTCATCGATTTTACCTAATCATCATTCATCCTCATTGTCGTGATTAGCCCAAACTGGCAGGAATGTGACATAAAATAACAGAAATACAACAAAAGACAACGCAGCTTGCATATTGTGCATTGTACGAAAATGAGCTTTTGCGACTGTCCGCCTCCTATGAATGCCGTGCTGTTCACGGCGTCAACTCTCCAATGGCGTGACAGAAGTCATATTTCCCAGCTGCATTGCGCTGTTGAGAAACATAAGGTGAATTATTAGCCTTTGTCGCTCTGTTGTATGACGTCAGATAGCTCCACCCTGGCAAGGAATAAAGCGTAGGTCAAGAAAGCCAGATTATCTTGCTCGAGAGTTTGAATTGGAAAGCAGGTAGTAACCCGGGCGTTGGGGTCTTTTTTTATGAGTATGGCCACAGACGAAAGCGATTATGTTCTGGAAGAGTTGGACTGTCGTGAAATCGAAGCAAAAGACCTTGACTCTTTTTAGACCGAAGCGACAAGAGTCAAGCGAAAAGGACCCTTTCAGTTGTGGTTTTCATTCCGAGGTGACAAGCAACACGGGCTTGTCCAGTCTGTAGAAAATCATCCACTTCGCATGGTGACTATCAGAACGAGGCTTTTCTGCAATTTCTAGCTAATCGCGACCACGAGGATGAATGTTAATATGATTAAATTAATGAAGGGATTCGAACCCGGGATACCTGGCGTCGCAGCGTGATCGGAATGACACGATAGATGATGTTCAGAAAACAGCTCAGTGCATTTTTTAATTGACAAATTTCGATGTTTTACGTAATACAATTTTTTGTTCCGGCGCGCGAAAAACACAAAGAAAGGATATATTTGATCCCATAAGTAAAAGCGTACCATCTCGTAGTACTTTCCCATTTTTTTATTATTAAAAACCGGTTATATGCACACTCAAATAGCGAAATAACAGATGCAAGACATAACACTAGGGATGTGCCAAAGCCGATTACAGATGTATAAAAATCGGCAGAAATTGACATATCGGCATCGGTATCGGCTACGGCAAAAATCCGATATTTAAACCGGTACTGATTATACTACAGTTTTACCTTCTAATAAGTTTTATATTCTAGTTTTGTAAGATTTATTCAAAATTAGGTTATGATTCATCATTATTGTAGAGTTTTTGTAATAAAATTATTGCAAACTCTCATTCAGAGGATCAACCTAACTATAAATCGGAAATAAAAAAGTACATTGCTGAACCAGGATCTGCTGTTGTATTGGAAATTCAAAAATGAGTATTGAAACCTGAAGCAAGTGCTGAGAAAATACTTGGGCATACCTGCTGCATCAGTATAGTGATTGAATGTTCAGTGTTGCTGAACAGATTTACGATAAGAGAAGTAGGTAACTTCCTGAAGTGCTTCCAAAACTCGTGTTTCTGAAGTTCAATCTGGTAGCAGTAAATTTCCAACATTAAGAACACAAATTCGTTCTGCATTTCAAAGAACTGCTTGTGTACTAATGTAAAATCTCTTGAGAATCCATGTTCTTCTTAAAAGTTCACATAACTACATTTTGTAGACGCAAAAGTACATTCGCATCTCTTGATAATATACAGGGTGTTTCGTAAGTTCGTTTACAACGCTTGGGAGGTGATTGTATGAGTGAAAATAAGGTGGAAAGTTCATATAACGAAATTCCGGAAACGGCTTTCTTGCCGAGTTATTGACGTTTGAAAACGTGGGAAAATAATTTTCCGAAGTGAATAATGGCAAAACGGGTGGAGAGAAGTCGTCGGTGTTGGGCGGTCCACTAAGAAATTGGGTACGCTCTTGTCAAAAAATTACGCGGCAATGTTGTGCAATGTCGGCGCAAGGGATTCCCCAAAGAACGCGAACGAAGATGTTGACGGGGGTGGGGTGGGTGTGCGTTCTGCATGAGCTGGTATCGACGAAAATTGGCATGTGTTGAATGGCAAAAAAAAAAAAAAGAAAATTTCCTGAGCGAAGGTCACTATGACGTAAAAACGAAAAAAATTAACTGTCATAGGTTGCATATCCTGAAGGGCACACAGTATGTTTAATGGAGATGTGAAGGAAACCTCATCACAGACGGTTTTCAAAGTGTCCACCATGTACTTCCAAGCAGAGGCGACAATGGCGAATCAAGGATTGTCTAGTGCGACCCAACAACCCCGGCGTTTCTGCTATCGATGCTGCATCTACATTGATACGGGCAACGAGGTCCTCGGCTGATACGACAGGTGTTTCGTAAACGAGGCGTTTCATCTCTCCCCAGAGGAAGAAATCCAGGTGCGTAATATCAGGCAATCGAGGTGGCCATGGCACAGGCCCTCCCCTGCCAATGCACTGGTTGTGGAATACGGTATTGAGGAAATGTCGCACATTCCGATCGAAATGTGGGGGTGCACCGTCATGTTGAAACCACAGTGTTTGATTCAGTGCCAAGAGCACGTCCTCTCGTAGTTCAGGCAAAACCTCACTGAGAAATGCTTGATAAGTGGGTCCACATAGGCGAACAAGGAGAATGTACGGTCCAATCAAATGGTCATGCAGTATCCCGCACCACACATCCACTCCAAATCTGTGCTGATGATGTGCCACTAGCAGTGCATGTGGATTTTCATGTTCCCACACATGACTGTTCCCACACACCAGTTTTCGTGAAGAAAGTCTCATTAGTCCATAGTACCGTATTCTGAAAATTGGAGATAGTTTCAATTTGATGAACAAACCATTGGCAAAAGTCCTCACGTGAGCCAAAGTCCCGAGGTAAAAGATCTTGCACTTTCTTCAATTTGTACGGGTGCATCCCCTCTTCTGTCAGGACTCGACACACATTCACATGGGAGGTGTTTCGTTCGTGGGCTAGTGCGCGCGTACTAGTGCCTGGATGATCCATCACTGCAGTCCACAAACCGTCGTGTTCGCACACTTCGCGGTCGTCCAATTCTCGACGAGGTGGCAACACTGATCCTGTTTCCCGAAGTCGAGTGTCTACAGTTTGAAATAAGGTGCGCGATGGTAACACCCTATTTGGAAAACGTGCCCCATACAGACGCCTTGCAGCACGGCTATTACCTCCAGCCTCCTCATAAATCAGATGCATGTCCGCCAGCTCTTGGGACGTGTATGCAGCCATCCCTTACACCGGACTAAGAGTGTTAATGTTTATGGCCGTTAACACTAGTACACTTCACAGAATATGATGGGCTGTGGCTAAGAATTAACACGTAACACTGCTAGGTGAAATGTTTGCCCAACACTACTGTCCAAGAACCTCACGTCTTTCCATTCAACCGTGAATGTTTAACAACCTGCTGCTGGCACAGCACTTGAAGCACGAATGGCACAGACACGTGCGCTCCTTCATGAGGAAACCTACACTGTTGGTGAAACCTACACTGTTGGTGCCCCTAACGGGAAATGTGGTACTTAACGTCAGATCACACGGACACCCATCTGCCCTTCAGGGTATGCAACCTATGACAGTTCTTTCTTTTCGTTTTTACGTCATGGTGCCCTTCGCTCAGGAAATTTTCTATGTTTTTTTGCCATTCAACACATGCCAATTTTCGTCGATACCAGCTCATGCAGAACGCACATTCACCCCACTCCCGTCAACATCTTCGTTCGCGTCCTTTGGGGAATCCCTTGCGCCGACATTGCACAACATTGCCGCGTAATTTTTTGACAAGAGCGTACCCAATTTCTTAGTGGACCGCCCAACACCGACGACTTCTCTCCACCCGTTTTGCCATTATTCACTTCGGAAAATTATTTTCCCACGTTTTCAAACGTCAATAACTCGGCAAGAAAGCCGTTTCCGGAATTTCGTTATATGAACTTTCCACCTTATTTTCACTCATACAATCACCTCCCAAGCGTTGTAAACGAACTTACGAAACACCCTGTATATGCATCTACATATGATATGCAATACAAATGTACATAGCAAATTTATTTTTGTCATGCTGAAAATAACATTCCATTTCTGTTTAATATTCTTATGTATCGGAATCGGTTAAATATCGGCATTCCAAAAATTATCGGTGAGTACATCGGCATCGGTAAATTTTCAGCTTCGTCACATCCCTACATAACACCATAAAATTTGGCACTCCTAACGTAACAAAAACGTCGAAAATTACCAACAGCTCCAAACCTAACCTAACGACGTAAAATTATAAACTCCAATAAATCTAACACTCCACTCCTAACGATAATGTCACTTGTGTTTTGGTTTCACAAGTTTTCAGTCCTTCATGTTTAAATGTCGTATTGGATGCTATATTCACTTGCGCAAGTCTTTGGGCTGTTCTGCTTCACGCTAAGGTAACATACAAATCACTTTACTTCACAATTACACATGTGCTGGAGCAAAAAGAAATGAATATGTTCATAAAGAACATAATCTTCATAAATCATTCAAATATTTTACTTTATCTAAGAGGTATAGAGGGTCTAGGGTGCCCAAATGTGTACTTGTGCACTTGGTTGTATATAAATGTAGTAACTGCTTCACATAAAATATTCCCCCACTGTTTCCCCACTCATTTTCTTCTGGCACTTCACTGTAACAAATGTACGCGCCACCTAAAAACGTATTGTGGAAGTCGTTTCGCAAGTGTTTAAAGCAATTAATGCTTATGTTTTCACTACTTAATGACTGAAATTTTAGGCAAGGTAAATTCGTATTCTGATCGTGGCCTACGCACTTCGTACCGATTGAAGCTTTTCTGTCACTAGTAATTCGATGTGGGTAGTCATGAATGCTTATAACGGAACAAGTTCGGAACTTACAAATGCATAAACAAATCAAGTGTCAAGGTCAGGGGCGAAGTTCATCATATGCTCTTCTCCCACCTGAAATCATTTAGCAAATGATTATGACACCCTATAACATCGCGTCTGACTACCATGCTAAAGGTCCCGTGTTCGATCCCCGGCCGGTTCAAATGCGGGAACGTTTCTAACGATGGAAGCGGCCCCGGCGCCCACCCAGCGTCGAATAACATGGGTACTTGGGGGAAACCCTGCGGGGTAAAGGCCGTCAGGGGCGTGATGCTGATCACATCACCCCCACTCACGACCGGATCAAGAAAGTGTGGGGCGTTACCCCCACACCCCCTATACGCCTTCAAAGGCGTGGTGCTAAGCACAGGGGAGCACATTTTTTTTTACATTGCCTGTTTAATGGCCGTGTGCATGAACGAAGATCAAATTTTAAACTCGGATCGGGAAAGAATCACTGGAAAATTCCATTGCACGAAGACGGTTCAACACTTGATCGCGATCTAGGAACATCAAAACGAGTTTATCTTGTGATTGGCCATTCGCGACCGTTTTGGCGTCTGATCCTGGTTCACGATACTGATGCTTCGACTGCAGGCAGTTGTTTTTTAATATAAAAACAGCGGAAAGTGATATCGAGGGCGTGCAAACGCTAGAGATGTTGAATGTACAATGCTGATAATTCGAAAACTATGTAAACTAAAAACTGCCAAAATAATAATAATAATTTGTGATTGTGTGGTGCAAAGTCGTAATGTTTATAAATACTGTGCTTTCTATCCCAGAACACAAAACATATATAAATGTCATATATTACGTGCAAGGTAAATTAGAACACAGCAATGTTTACGATATTGCTACATGGTGTTCGAAATATGATTGTATATATTTACGAAAATACATGTTACTGGCTATTTACACGACACGACAATATAAATATATAAGAATTAAGAAATGAAAAATCAAATACTTACCACAGTACAGTAATAATAGAAATAATAATAATATAGCTTTATTTGAGCGGGCGAGGTTCAGCGTACGCTGTTCTCTCAAAATCGAATGCATTTCGTAAGGCATTAAAGTCCCTTAGAAGAAGGTTCCATGGAGATTGACAAGGTTGATTAGTACATCTCTCAAATTCAGAGAAGTTTGCAGCCCGAATTATTTTCTTCTCCTACATGTTGATACTTTAACACATCACATTACTCTATGGGGTTCTTGATTGTCATTTGTTTTAGCCAACCAATCAGGTCTAGCCTTACAAATTATTCTCGGATCAGTTGAACGGAATCTCCTGAACGTCGTTTTTCGTTGGTGCAATGCAAATCTTTAAACCAAGTTCATTTAGAGTGGATTAAAACTGATGTCGTTCATCTGAACTTCGAAATAATCGGCGTTGGTGCACGCGGCCATAAGCAGCTTCCAGAAGCTAGAACTATGGAAGAAATAGCTGGTGTTGTCCAATATCTGTTGTAAGCAAGTATAATTTTCACAAACCAAAAACAGATTGTTTTGCTTCAAAACACATCTAACAAATACCCATTCACAATACTGAAGATGGTACTAATTTTACATTAACACTGATCAACTTCCACTTCAACTGACAAGACTAGTGCACGCACAGGATTGCAAGTTAAACCACACGTCGACTCATCGCTTAGGCTCTATTCAAGGTCAAGCAACTCTCGCAAAAACACCAGTAGAGGGCAAGAGTGTCAGTAAGTCTTTTGGAACTCCGAAAGTAAACCATTTCCTTTTAACATGGTTCTACCTTCAAGTAATGAGAGAGAGAATTGTGGAATCTCCATTCTAGTTGTTTTTTACAGAAAGCACGCTACCTGTTTATATCGGTTGATGTGAAAAACTGCTACATGTTAATAGTTAAAACTACATTCCAAGAGATGAAAACACGGTGGATATGACGGGTGATTGTTGAACTGTCATGCATAGGATTTCTTACCTCACAGGAGTAAAAAATAAATAAAACATTCACATGTAATTAGAAAGCCAGATGAGTGTATGCTTTAACCCTAGCTTACCCCAGGGGGGAGGTTCAATTTTTCAACTGTGAAATTTTTTATAAAAAATTGAAAATAAATTACATTGTGCCCTAGTGTGTTCTCATTATGTATGTATTGCTTTTGTTCATAAAAATATTAAATGTAATGTAAATAGGAGACAATATGCACTATAGGTGGGCCTATCAGGCGCCATGACATCTCTGAATGCGCATTATTCGAGGCGCTCATGCCAGTGACAGTGTACAATTGGTTGGTAATGATGGTAATTTTCGTAATTATTACAATTAATAAACAACTACCCCTCTATAAACAAAAAAGCATTAATTAAAAATTATTATGTTCTTTGGGAGTTTTAGCGAATGGTAAAATATGTGTGACACTCATGCAATAATTGATTATTATTTTTTATTAATGATGGTAATTTTTGTAATTATTGTAATTAATAAATAAATGAACATACACAATTAACAAAGGAAGAAACAAAGGAAGCAGTGGTCGAAAAAAAATGGTTTCTTGAATTTTAGTGATAAAAAAATGTGGGCCTGTGAGGCCCCCTCTCGTACGGCACGGGTAAGCTATGGTTAATAAAAGTGAGGTAAAGTGATTTCAAATTCGTTGTTTATGTATATAAAAAACGACGCGATTTAGTTTGTCGGGGCTTGGCTTGCTTTCAGATAACTTTATGCTATGCTCTGGTAGGCTAATCAGTAGGCCTAGGATATTCTTGACTAAGCATATTTTTTTTGGTAAGGATGATGTGTTTCCCAAACATATAGAAATTCATATTATGAAGAAACTAATTAAGTGAAGGTGCTTTTTAGGGGCATAGTTTGGCATATTTGGCCATTTTTGCGTGATATAGCATATTTTGATGTATTTTTGGTCATTATATTTTTTGCATTTTCAAGAAATATACAGTCATTTTCGAAGTGGATTCATTCTTACTCCCATGTTTACTCGAGAGGTTTTTTTTTTTTTGACTTGAGCAAGATCTTTTTCATTTTTATTTGAAAATTTAGAGAAAGTGCACTGCAACTCAGAGCCCATAAAGTGAAATAAAAATAGTACGTATGGGAAAATATCTCAGCATTTAGATATTGATGTTTGAAACAGTCCAGTTAAAAGGGCATATTTTTCAAATTATGGTGCATATTTTGTAAAATTTTAGGTCATAAGAGCATATTTTATTTTGCATATTTTTTGATGATTTTAGGTCATAAAATTCCTAGCCCTACTAATCAGAATTGAAACTACGATACCGGGTGATCCGTTTGAGATGTCAGAAAAGTAAACCGTTGTGTATAATAGGTTAATGTACGTATCTCTGAACAGTTTCTTGGACGAGGGAGGGAAGAAAAGTAATGCCTCCTATTTTTTTGTGACGGTGTAAAGACATTTTGGATTTTGAGCAACCATGCATTGTACTCTTCAGACTTTCCCCGATCTCCATTCCAAGTTTCAAACTTCTATCACCATGGGTTGCTGAACTAGAGCGAGGAAAATGGCAGCATGTAACCATACTATGTCTGTGCACCTGAAACTGCGTGTGGTGACCGAGTTTCTAACTGCAGACAATGTGTCCCCCAATTAACATTCATCAGAGAATGAAGGCTTTTTATGGCAATGAATGTGTAACGTCAGTACTGTATGATGTTGGGCTGTTCATGCTCACAATGAAAACCCCTGCTGAGGAACTCTCAACGTGTGTGACAAGGAACTTCTTGAGAGTTAAGCGTTCCTCGGCTTAAGAGTACAATGCATTGTTGCTCAAAATCCAAAATGTCTTTACACCGTCACAAAAAAATAGGAGGCATTACTTTTCAACCCGCCCTCGTAATATATGCAGAAAGGATGTAAGTTTTGAGTGAGTGCAGGTTTACAGACTTCAGCCATGTAGCTGTACTAGTGTTCATATAACACTCGAAAATTTCACATCACATACGATAAATTGTGCGCTGTTGTGGCGTGACCACTATCTTTATCTACCATGAACGCTAGCAACCACCGATTCTCAAAAATACCGATATCGCTGCTTGAATGTTTTAACAATTAAATGTTTTTCAAAGTATTGATTAATATTAGTGGGTGAGTATTCCACAATAGGCATCTACTTACCAGAGCCTTGCTTCAAAATATTCAAAACTTACAGAATATAAAAATGGGAATTAAGTAATCACAAAATACAGTTTCTTCACATAACATTGACACAAAATCAATGTAAACTTCACATTTTACACAACTTTAATGGTAATTAGACACCGCCAACGATCAAAATACCGAAAAAGTATCGGCCGGCATCGGTAAATAAAATCCACCCGATGCCGATACCAGTGGTATCGACCGATACCGAAACATCGGCATCGGTATCGGCTCAGCCTTATAAGTATGCTTATTAATAAATAGGTACCAAACTTTCCAACGAGATATTTCCTTTCTTCCACAGCATAAAATTTGATAAACACGTAAACAGAGGGTTCAATATTTTCTTCTTCTGAACAGTGGTTTAAGATCGTAATAGAACGTTTATGATTTTTTCATCCTATCTGAAGAGGGAGAAAAATTATACACAAAGAAATTGACAGAAATTCAGTCTCACAAATCTAATGGTAGGGTCGAATGCCCAATGAAGCTGACGTTTCTGTTGTGTACGCTCTCCCGTCCGTTTTCGATCGGCTTGCCCCCTTCCTTAACGAGCATCCTAATGAAGTCACCGAACATCGTAAAATAACAAATGCAAATACCATTACTTCAAGATCAAGAATTAACCATGAGAGACATATCACAGGAAACACAATAAGGAATTCTGATTTAGTTAGTTCAAGTTTGCTTACCCTTCACTCTCTCTCTCTTTCTTTCTCCCTCACTATTACCGCCTCTCTATCTCTTTCTCTGTTATTTTTTTGCTTTGTTTCTGTACCAGTCTGTCCCTCCTTCCCTTTCTCTGTCTAACACTCTTTTCTTTTCTTCTCGCTCTTTTCGCCATCTTTGTTTGTCTCCTGTTCTTCCTCTCTCTCTCTTTCTGTATCATTCTGGATCCTTTTCGACACAGTTCTCTTTCTCCATGTGTATGTGTGTGTAGGAAGAAAGAAAACGTTGAATTTTCTCTCAGGAAAATACTAAATATCGCATATTGAAAGTATGCAATCTACAGAGTGATCACAAAGTCCCATTACCCCCTATGTATTACATTGATGTTAGTGAGAACAAGGTCCCAACTGAAGGTTGCTGCCACACGTTACGAGACAGTTGACGAACTTAAGGATGCTGTTTGACTTGCATTTACTGCCATCACGCCAGCAACGTTGAGGAGAATTTCCCATCGTACATGGCGGAGAATCATACTCTGTTATGAAAACGATGGTGTACACACAGACACTCTGGACTAAATCATAACGAATAGTCACACTACCTCCGAGTTGTCCTCTGCCATAATCTCACATTAATACAATGCGACCATCTATGACGATGTGGACACGCGATAGGGGGTAACGGGACTTTGTGATCACTCTGTACTTACAGCTATTTTTTAAGCTGCTGTGTGTGTGTGTGTGTGTGTGTGTGTGTCCATATACTTTTTGCATGTCATTATTCAGGTTCTTGTTTTATCAGTGGGGTATTTGATTGGATTGAATTGAGTTGGTGTTTTAAGTCCACTTTATGCACAGTAAGGCTAATCGGGACTGGACCTACAGTTTAAACTGGGATCCGAACCACTATGTGCCTCCACCGGGTATCGAACCCGGGACCCCTTGATTACAAGGCGAGGACGCCACCACTGCGCCATAGGGAGACCCTTGAGATTTCATTTCGGGGGTTAGGTTTTTTTGGTTATGCAAATTTGTATGTGTTACCAGTCACTGGCGTACGGAGGGGAGAGGGTGTGATGGGGCTTCAGCACTTCCAGAAGTTATGAAAAAAATCAAAATTTTCAAATGATAGCAATAAAAAAACTCGGGGAAACAAACAAAGTGCTACATGCAAACGCCCATTAAAATGGCACCCGATTACGATATTTTTCCTTGAACAACTTTTAAAACGAAGGTTAAAAATAGTAATTATGAAATATTTTATACTGTATCCCCTCCCTAGAACGCATCCACCTTTACAATTCCAGTCCCCTCGGGAGAAAATTTTGCGTACGCCAGTGTTACCAGCTAGTAAACGAAACTATTGCCACTAAACTATATCCTTAGAGTTCTAAGTACCTTAGAACAGTAGTTCTAACGTAGGACATTTAATCTATGATAAAACATTCAATGTAGAAATGTAGAAACACTTAGTACAGGGTGGCCCAAAAAAGGTAACCGAAATGTAGAACTGTTACATTATATGTTCGGTTACCTTTTTTGGGCCACCCTGTATATTTACATTCTAAGAAAACCCAAACGTATACACTAAAAGAGCTATTAAACTAGTAACACTGAAAAAAAATTGACCAAATATATACTTATTGCCCGTTTAGCATGAGGCGAGAAATGTGACGAAATCAACTCTACTTGCCATGGCGGCAGGTTATTGTAGTTTATTTAACAGCAAGAGCTGTAGTCTAGGTGCTTCTTGTAAAACCTTTGCACCCGACGACAACATAAACAAACAATGACGTATTTAAAAATAGAATTTCAGATGCGAAATAGGATGCAAAATATTTTCCTCAATAATTTTTCAGTGGTACTAAATGCTTTAATTGGGAAGGGAGGGCGGATTAAAACATCCCTGGATTTAAAAAAATTATCTTCTGCCGGGGATAAAAATATTTGTGGGGAGAAATCGCCGGCATCCCTCTCGTTAATTCCCACACTGCGGTAAGACATTTCAAATGAAAAGACATGAAAGCAAGTGTCAAAGATCATCAAAACAGATGGATTGGCTATAAATTACAAGTGGCAGAAGATGAGCTGATTTTAAACGCGGATTTGCGGATTTGTTGAACATTATAAAGTCTATGTTCTCCACAAGCACAAAATGTGACTTGGCACTATCTCGCCCCTTCCTTCATTTCATATAATTTCCTCTACCTTTCCTTTTGCTGAGCAATCTAAGGACTTCTCAAC
>NC_139231.1:28654587-28719025 GCF_977018435.1 Lepisma saccharinum | reverse complement strand
ATTAAATTTTGGACTCACAAAGACATTTTTTTCAACTTTTAACCTTATTATTTTACAACTTTATGTTGTTTTTTTTAGCAAAATAACACTATTTATACTATTCAGGAAACACTTTTAGTTTATTTTCGACACACAAACTGTGTGTTCTCAACTTTTATTTGTTTATTTCCCAAGTTTAGCCTAATATTTACTCAAATGACACTATTGATATTATTCAGGCACCATTTTTATTACATTTTGGACTCTCAAAGACACACACACACACACAGAGAGAGAGAGAGAGAGAGAGAGAGAGAGAGAGAGAGAGAGAGAGAGAGAGAGAGATTTTTCCAAGTTTACAGGATTATTCCCTAGTTTACTCAAATAACACAATTTAGATGTGTTTTGAATTATATTTTGGATGCACAAAGAGAAGTTTTCAACTTTCTTATTGATTTTTTGCAGGGTATGTATTAATTTTTATTTATTTTGTTTGTATCATATATACATTTACAAATTTTTAACTTAGAGTTTAGTATTTATTTAAATCTTTTCAAAACACTAAAAAAAAGTACTTTTAGCTAAAATGTAAGCCCACAGAATATATTATTATTATTATTATTATTATTAGGGTTTACTGATTTCCACTATGCTATTTTTGGTTCTGTATTTCTATATGTATTTATTTAGGGCAGGTTACGCCTGCCACGTAGGAAAGTTTGTTTATTTTAGAGTTTGCTGAGTATTTTGTTACTTTTATACTAGGTAAAAGTTTTCTAAATATACCAGATAGAGCTCTATATACTTTTGTTTTTGCTATTTTGGAGATGATGCGATCAGCATCACTCTCCATCTGCTTTTTATTTTATGTACCCAATATTATTTGAGGCTTAGTGAATTCTAGAGCCTATTTATGCAGGGAGAGAGGGCTTGAAAATTTTGATCTCAGATAACCCAACTATTATTTTAAAGGATATTTTATACTTATTATGTGCCACTAGAATATCAAAGCTTGCTTAATTTTTATGTCTGTAACGCATTTATTGTATTTCTAGCTAAGGCTTACTGGATAAAGTACACGAAATGTTTAACATTTCAACTATTTGCTTTTATACGAGGGCAATTTTTTAGTGTAACGAAAATTATTGTGTGTCTATAAAGACTGAAATCCTTTACCGATGGGTCCATAACTGGACGCTTACCAACATTGTTTTTTTAAAAAATATATATAACCATTTATCAAATATATGACAATTCACAGGACAAGACGAAGTTCACAGACGACTGACTATATGAACCATAGGTCCATTTGCTAAACTTTTTTTCTATGCTAGAAGAATAATTTAGCCTTATAGCTTTTTTCAAGGTATTTTTGAAGTATTACTGGTTTTTTGGGTGCATCAACGTTTGGGTTATTTCTATTTTGTTTATTATACGAGGCCACAATCACTATTTGAACACTGAAATTCTCTGATTGAAACTAAAACCTTAGGCTGTAACTAGGGACTTAGTATGTATATCGACAATTTATAGGACAACACGAACCTTACAAAGGATTGTAGGTGATGTAGGCCCATACGCCAGAGCTTTGTTAACCTGCAAGAAGCATTTACAGCTAATGCTACGAGGAAATGAGGTTGATTTTTTACTGTTTCACAAGAATGCTATTTTTTATACACCCAATATTTGCTTTTCAAGTAACTACATGTACCAGAAGTACTTACAGGCCAACTCTAACTAGACTTCGATTTATATAAATGTAGCAAGAACTATATTTCTGAGGAAGTACGCAAAAGCAGATTACCCGATTAAAGTATCTGAAAAACAGATTTTTCTATGCAAGTATATTTTTATTGACTGGATTATTTAACAGATTCAACAGGAAGACTGCAAAATTCATTAAATGTAGTTCTATAGTATAGGTGGTTTCAGAGATATAAAAAGAACAAATATAAGATTTCGCTTTTTTGCTTCTGAGGCTAATCGCGACGCTAAGGGTAAATGGCGAAGAAATGTAACGGAGGAGAAACAGTCCCAAAAGTTATGGGCTGCATGTAAGTTAATACCACAGAGATATTACAGTAGGTGTAGGTTCTACCACCAGAACATTTCTATTATAATAATACTGGTTATGCTGTACTGTTAGCTAAAGATGCTGATATTTGAGAAACTTAAAACTTTACTCACGACTTACTGTTGCACAAGATCCGATGACAAAATTTAAAAATTGTTATCGCCCAGACAGGGACTCGAACCCTGGACAGATAGGTTAAAAGCCTAACGCTATACCAACTAAGCTCTCTGGCACAAGGTATTCTTTTTTTGAAAAGTTAGTTATGTTAAGAAATATATTGAAACATTTGAGAACACTCTTGGTCTGGTTCGACAGAGAAGGAGACAACATTTCCAAATTTTTACAGACTGGGTGTATTTTTCCACTATAGAGGCCTTCACTATATGTAATTCGAAACGCTAAAGTTCAGCTAGCTTCCAAAATTGAGGTAAAGATTGTGTCTGGCGAGATTAACAAGTTACAATTATATCCAGTTACGGACAAATAAAGCTAAAACTCTCAGATTTACTGTACTAGCCAAGTTTTAGTAACATTTTCCTTCACTATAGTACTAATACCAAAGAAATAGGTATATTTTATTTATAATTTGATAAAATGTATTAGTATTTAATTCACAAAGTTAGGTAAAAAACAGTATTTTTAAAAAATATTGTTACTGCCTTCAAATTTTATGTTATTTAGCCACTAACAACTGGTTTACACTGTTTGGCATCCTTTAAATAGGAAAAGAAGGAATTATTTGTTTAGTATTTTTACTACTTTATATTTATTTAAGAAAACAATTCTACAGTTTAACTTAATTTTTAACAAATTGATACTAATTTCTATATCAAAGTTATGTTATTTAGAGTGTATGAAGGCGTATAAAGTTAATATTTGTACTTATCAGTGCAACTAACAATTATATTTTACACACAAAAGATACAGTTAAATTACTTGAATCAGAGAATAATATTTTACAGTAATTGATTCATTTAGAACTAGTCAGTACTTTTATGCATGAGAAAGTTTTTTTAATTTTCTATTACGCATGCTATTTTGTGCTATTTTTAAAATGTATTTCTAAGGCAAACTGGTTTAATTTTCTGCTTATAATGTAAAGTTGACTTAGTTTTCGCACAATGCTTTGTACATTTGTTATATTCACTACTTACAATCCAAATATTATGCTTATTTAATGTATAACTAACTAACTTTCTAGCCTTCTTAAACCCGAAGGTTCATGGCTACAGCAACACATGCCTTTCATCTGTTCCTGTCCTGAGCAAGATCTATATACTCCTTTCCTTCTCTACCAATTTCCTTTAGGTCCATTTCTACATTATTCCTCCATCTTTGTTTTGGTCTTTCTATTGGTCCTTTACCATCAGGTTTCCCAACAAGAATCCTGTATACTCTTCTTTCCTCTCTTATTTGTACCACATGATCTACACACCTAAGTCTTCTTGATTTAATCATTCTAAATTATGTAATCTTCTCCACTCATCTGTCTCCTCATCTGTTTTAGGCCCAAATATTTTCCTAAGGATTTTATTTTCAAATATTTTCAATTTATGTTCCTTTTTCAATGTAAGGGACCAAGTTTATTTACTGTATTTAACTTTTATTTTTTGTAATTAACAAAAATTAAAAGCTTATACTGTAGTTATTATATTTTTTTCTATCAGCTTATTTTGAAATTAATATTATTAGGTATAGTCTTTGATTTATAACTACTATATTGCTTTTTTTGTAAATTTATCTAAGAGTACACGCAGACAAACACATGTGTACACACTTTTATGTAAATAGATATGCTGTTTTTCAATATTTTAGTATGAAGATTGCACTTTAGCTATTTAAGCAAGGGTAGGAAAGGTAGGATTTCTGAGAATTTGTTGCAGGATTTTGTTGTCCAAGTATAGATGAGAACTGAGCTGGGAGACTGTTTTGAACCTTTTCATGAGAGTTTGCATGTGAACTGTATGCAAATTGAGCACTATTGACTGTGCATGCTTCTAAGTTTTGCTGTTATTTCACATCAACTCTGTGAGACTGTAGACATTTTTTCCCATTTCAAGTAGTTTTTATTGATTGTATTTGTATACGTTTTGGGGACTTAGCTTTTTTTTTATGTTATGAGGCAGTTTGTTGTAGAATATTTTTACCTGATTGTTTTGAGATATTGAGTGTCTGCTGTTTTACTTGTAATTATTTTCCTTCTTGTGTTGTGTATTTGACTATATTTTGTCCAAGTTCGTAGTATTTAGAATAATTGTTGTTGACTTGTAGATGTAGGGAGTAATAATCCTTTGCAAGATGCCCTATACTTTAGTCTGAATATTATTCTTAGTGTTCACTTTTGAAGCCTTAGTATTCTGGTAGTATTATTAATGTAGAGGTAAATTAGGCTGAAATGTAGGCATTTTTCTGATAAATTATACTCACTTAGTTGTTTCAGCAGGTAGAAGTTGCATGATGGTTTACTGCTGATGATGTTAATTTGCTCTTCTTATGTACTACGTATGATGTAGCTTACTTGAGTAATTGGAATTTTCTACTGAAAAAAGGATTGCTTGTCTATTTTATTCCTATGTTGTTGAGTTTGTCCATCAGCAAGCCATGTTTTTACTCTATCCTATGCCTTGGAAGAATCTAGATATATTGTGTTTGAAGTTTTATGTTTCTCTAAGGTTTCACCTATGTAGTTTTTTAAACTGTGCTATGGGTATGACTACTGATTTCTCTTTCTGGATGCCATGTTGGTTTCTGTGTATTCCTCTTGCTGCTTGAATTTGACTTTATTCTAAAGATCTAAGAAAAATAGATCTTAGATCAATTTTCTAAAATTAAAAGTTATAATAGTATATTTTTGTTAGTAGAAGTTTTTATACTAGGCAAATTATTTTGTTGTTAATGTAAAATTTGTTAGTTAATGTAAAATTAAAGTAATTAAAAATCAATTTTTCAAAGTTAAAGTTTTAAAAATACAATTTTCTAAAATTAAAAATTATAATAGTACATTTTTGTTAGTAGAAGATTTTATACTAGAGTAAATATTTTTGTTGTTAAAGTAAAATATGTTAGTTAATGTAAAATTAAAGTAATTAAAATTCAAAAAAATACTGAACAAATAAACAAATAAAGATCTAAGAAAAAAAGGCAAACAAGCTAAGTCAAATTCAAGCAGCAAGAGGAATACACAGAAACCAACATGGCATCCAGAAAGAGAAATCAGTAGTCATACCCATAGCACAGTTTAAAAAACTACATAGGTGAAACCTTAGAGAAACATAAAACTTCAAACACAATATATCTAGATTCTTCCAAGGCATAGGATAGAGTAAAAACATGGCTTGCTGATGGACAAACTCAACAACATAGGAATAAAATAGACAAGCAATCCTTTTTTCAGTAGAAAATTCCAATTACTCAAGTAAGCTACATCATACGTAGTACATAAGAAGAGCAAATTAACATCATCAGCAGTAAACCATCATGCAACTTCTACCTGCTGAAACAACTAAGTGAGTATAATTTATCAGAAAAATGCCTACATTTCAGCCTAATTTACCTCTACATTAATAATACTACCAGAATACTAAGGCTTCAAAAGTGAACACTAAGAATAATATTCAGACTAAAGTATAGGGCATCTTGCAAAGGATTATTACTCCCTACATCTACAAGTCAACAACAATTATTCTAAATACTACGAACTTGGACAAAATATAGTCAAATACACAACACAAGAAGGAAAATAATTACAAGTAAAACAGCAGACACTCAATATCTCAAAACAATCAGGTAAAAATATTCTACAACAAACTGCCTCATAACATAAAAAAAAAGCTAAGTCCCCAAAACGTATACAAATACAATCAATAAAAACTACTTGAAATGGGAAAAAATGTCTACAGTCTCACAGAGTTGATGTGAAATAACAGCAAAACTTAGAAGCATGCACAGTCAATAGTGCTCAATTTGCATACAGTTCACATGCAAACTCTCATGAAAAGGTTCAAAACAGTCTCCCAGCTCAGTTCTCATCTATACTTGGACAACAAAATCCTGCAACAAATTCTCAGAAATCCTACCTTTCCTACCCTTGCTTAAATAGCTAAAGTGCAATCTTCATACTAAAATATTGAAAAACAGCATATCTATTTACATAAAAGTGTGTACACATGTGTTTGTCTGCGTGTACTCTTAGATAAATTTACAAAAAAAGCAATATAGTAGTTATAAATCAAAGACTATACCTAATAATATTAATTTCAAAATAAGCTGATAGAAAAAAATATAATAACTACAGTATAAGCTTTTAATTTTTGTTAATTACAAAAAATAAAAGTTAAATACAGTAAATAAACTTGGTCCCTTACATTGAAAAAGGAACATAAATTGAAAATATTTGAAAATAAAATCCTTAGGAAAATATTTGGGCCTAAAACAGATGAGGAGACAGATGAGTGGAGAAGATTACATAATTTAGAATGATTAAATCAAGAAGACTTAGGTGTGTAGATCATGTGGTACAAATAAGAGAGGAAAGAAGAGTATACAGGATTCTTGTTGGGAAACCTGATGGTAAAGGACCAATAGAAAGACCAAAACAAAGATGGAGGAATAATGTAGAAATGGACCTAAAGGAAATTGGTAGAGAAGGAAAGGAGTATATAGATCTTGCTCAGGACAGGAACAGATGAAAGGCATGTGTTGCTGTAGCCATGAACCTTCGGGTTTAAGAAGGCTAGAAAGTTAGTTAGTTATACATTAAATAAGCATAATATTTGGATTGTAAGTAGTGAATATAACAAATGTACAAAGCATTGTGCGAAAACTAAGTCAACTTTACATTATAAGCAGAAAATTAAACCAGTTTGCCTTAGAAATACATTTTAAAAATAGCACAAAATAGCATGCGTAATAGAAAATTAAAAAAACTTTCTCATGCATAAAAGTACTGACTAGTTCTAAATGAATCAATTACTGTAAAATATTATTCTCTGATTCAAGTAATTTAACTGTATCTTTTGTGTGTAAAATATAATTGTTAGTTGCACTGATAAGTACAAATATTAACTTTATACGCCTTCATACACTCTAAATAACATAACTTTGATATAGAAATTAGTATCAATTTGTTAAAAATTAAGTTAAACTGTAGAATTGTTTTCTTAAATAAATATAAAGTAGTAAAAATACTAAACAAATAATTCCTTCTTTTCCTATTTAAAGGATGCCAAACAGTGTAAACCAGTTGTTAGTGGCTAAATAACATAAAATTTGAAGGCAGTAACAATATTTTTTAAAAATACTGTTTTTTACCTAACTTTGTGAATTAAATACTAATACATTTTATCAAATTATAAATAAAATATACCTATTTCTTTGGTATTAGTACTATAGTGAAGGAAAATGTTACTAAAACTTGGCTAGTACAGTAAATCTGAGAGTTTTAGCTTTATTTGTCCGTAACTGGATATAATTGTAACTTGTTAATCTCGCCAGACACAATCTTTACCTCAATTTTGGAAGCTAGCTGAACTTTAGCGTTTCGAATTACATATAGTGAAGGCCTCTATAGTGGAAAAATACACCCAGTCTGTAAAAATTTGGAAATGTTGTCTCCTTCTCTGTCGAACCAGACCAAGAGTGTTCTCAAATGTTTCAATATATTTCTTAACATAACTAACTTTTCAAAAAAAGAATACCTTGTGCCAGAGAGCTTAGTTGGTATAGCGTTAGGCTTTTAACCTATCTGTCCAGGGTTCGAGTCCCTGTCTGGGCGATAACAATTTTTAAATTTTGTCATCGGATCTTGTGCAACAGTAAGTCGTGAGTAAAGTTTTAAGTTTCTCAAATATCAGCATCTTTAGCTAACAGTACAGCATAACCAGTATTATTATAATAGAAATGTTCTGGTGGTAGAACCTACACCTACTGTAATATCTCTGTGGTATTAACTTACATGCAGCCCATAACTTTTGGGACTGTTTCTCCTCCGTTACATTTCTTCGCCATTTACCCTTAGCGTCGCGATTAGCCTCAGAAGCAAAAAAGCGAAATCTTATATTTGTTCTTTTTATATCTCTGAAACCACCTATACTATAGAACTACATTTAATGAATTTTGCAGTCTTCCTGTTGAATCTGTTAAATAATCCAGTCAATAAAAATATACTTGCATAGAAAAATCTGTTTTTCAGATACTTTAATCGGGTAATCTGCTTTTGCGTACTTCCTCAGAAATATAGTTCTTGCTACATTTATATAAATCGAAGTCTAGTTAGAGTTGGCCTGTAAGTACTTCTGGTACATGTAGTTACTTGAAAAGCAAATATTGGGTGTATAAAAAATAGCATTCTTGTGAAACAGTAAAAAATCAACCTCATTTCCTCGTAGCATTAGCTGTAAATGCTTCTTGCAGGTTAACAAAGCTCTGGCGTATGGGCCTACATCACCTACAATCCTTTGTAAGGTTCGTGTTGTCCTATAAATTGTCGATATACATACTAAGTCCCTAGTTACAGCCTAAGGTTTTAGTTTCAATCAGAGAATTTCAGTGTTCAAATAGTGATTGTGGCCTCGTATAATAAACAAAATAGAAATAACCCAAACGTTGATGCACCCAAAAAACCAGTAATACTTCAAAAATACCTTGAAAAAAGCTATAAGGCTAAATTATTCTTCTAGCATAGAAAAAAAGTTTAGCAAATGGACCTATGGTTCATATAGTCAGTCGTCTGTGAACTTCGTCTTGTCCTGTGAATTGTCAATATATTGATAAATGGTTATATATATTTTTTAAAAAACAATGTTGGTAAGCGTCCAGTTATGGACCCATCGGTAAAGGGATTTCAGTCTTTATAGACACACAATAATTTTCGTTACACTAAAAAATTGCCCTCGTATAAAAGCAAATAGTTGAAATGTTAAACATTTCGTGTACTTTATCCAGTAAGCCTTAGCTAGAAATACAATAAATGCGTTACAGACATAAAAATTAAGCAAGCTTTGATATTCTAGTGGCACATAATAAGTATAAAATATCCTTTAAAATAATAGTTGGGTTATCTGAGATCAAAATTTTCAAGCCCTCTCTCCTGCATAAATAGGCTCTAGAATTCACTAAGCCTCAAAATAATATTGGGTACATAAAATAAAAAGCAGATGGAGAGTGATGCTGATCGCATCATCTCCAAAATAGCAAAAACAAAAGTATATAGAGCTCTATCTGGTATATTTAGAAAACTTTTACCTAGTATAAAAGTAACAAAATACTCAGCAAACTCTAAAATAAACAAACTTTCCTACGTGGCAGGCGTAACCTGCCCTAAATAAATACATATAGAAATACAGAACCAAAAATAGCATAGTGGAAATCAGTAAACCCTAATAATAATAATAATAATAATAATATATTCTGTGGCTTACATTTTAGCTAAAAGTACTTTTTTTTAGTGTTTTTGAAAAGATTTAAATAAATACTAAACTCTAAGTTAAAAATTTGTAAATGTATATATGATACAAAACAAAATAAATAAAAATTAATACATACCCTGCAAAAAATCAATAAGAAAGTTGAAAACTTCTCTTTGTGCATCCAAAATATAATTCAAAACACATCTAAATTGTGTTATTTGAGTAAACTAGGGAATAATCCTGTAAACTTGGAAAAATCTCTCTCTCTCTCTCTCTCTCTCTCTCTCTCTCTCTCTCTCTCTCTCTCTCTCTCTCTGTGTGTGTGTGTGTGTCTTTGAGAGTCCAAAATGTAATAAAAATGGTGCCTGAATAATATCAATAGTGTCATTTGAGTAAATATTAGGCTAAACTTGGGAAATAAACAAATAAAAGTTGAGAACACACAGTTTGTGTGTCGAAAATATAACTAAAAGTGTTTCCTGAATAGTATAAATAGTGTTATTTTGCTAAAAAAAACAACATAAAGTTGTAAAATAATAAGTTAAAAGTTGAAAAAAATGTCTTTGTGAGTCCAAAATTTAATAACAAAATGTTGCCTGAATAGTACAAATAGTGTTATTTTGGTAAAAAATTAACATAAAGTTGTAAAATAATAAGTTAAAAGTTGAAAAAAATGTCTTTGTGAGTCCAAAATTTAATAACAAAATGTTGCCTGAATAGTACAAATAGTGTTATTTTGGTAAAAAAATTAACATAAAGTTGTAAAATAATAAGTTAAAAGTTGAAAAAAATGTCTTTGTGAATCCAAAATTAATAAAAAAATGTTGCCTGAATAGTACAAATAGTGTTATTTTGGTAAAAAATTAACATAAAGTTGTAAAATAATAACTTAAAAAGTTGAAAAAATATCTTTGTGAGTCCAAAAGTTAATAAAAAATGTTGCCTGAATAGTATAAATAGTGTTATTTGAGTAATAATAAGCCTGAACTTGTGAAATAAACAGATAGAAGTTGAAAAAAAATGTCTTTGTGAGTCCAAAATTTAATAACAAAATGTTGCCTGAATAGTACAAATAGTGTTATTTTGGTAAAAACTTAACATAAAGTTGTAAAATAATAACTTAAAAAGTTGAAAAAATATCTTTGTGAGTCCAAAAGTTAATAAAAAATGTTGCCTGAATAGTATAAATAGTGTTATTTGAGTAATAATAAGCCTGAACTTGTGAAATAAACAGATAGAAGTTGAAAAAAATGTCTTTGTGAGTCCAAAATTTAATAACAAAATGTTTCCTGAATAGTACAAATAGTGTTATTTTGGTAAAAAATTAACATAAAGTTGTAAAATAATAAATTAAAAGTTGAAAAAAATGTCTTTGTAAGTCCAAAATTTAATAACAAAATGTTGCCTGAATAGTACAAATAGTGTTATTTTGGTAAAAAAATTAACATAAAGTTGTAAAATAATAAATTAAAAGTTGAAAAAAATGTCTTTGTAAGTCCAAAAATTTAATAAAAAATGTTGCCTGAATAGTATAAATAGTGTTATTTGAGTAATAATAAAAATAAGCTGGGAAAATGTTTGACATAAAGTCAAAGTTTGGTAAAAAATAAACATAAAGTTGTAAAATAATAACTTAAATGTTGAAAAAATATCTTTGTGAGTCCAAAAGTTAATAAAAAATGTTGCCTGAATAGTATAAATAGTGTTATTTTGGTAAAAAATTAACATAAAAATTGTAAAATAATAAGTTAAAAGTTGAAAAAATGTCTGTGAATCCAAAATTTAATGAAAAAATGTTGCCTGAATAGTATAAATAGTGTTATTTTGGTAAAAATTAACATAAAAATTGTAAAAGATTTGACATAAAGTCAAAGTTTGGTAAAAAATAAACTCAAAATTAAGTTAAATAGCACACAGTAACATAAATTTACTACCTAAATCAATAATCAAAGGGTCATAGGTTCGATACCCCGTGATAAAAGCAAATAGTGAAAACTGTAGGCCCAGTCCCTGATAGCTCTCCCTTCTTCCTAGTACAGATTAAAACCCTTACGCTTCGTTCTCCTTGTTCAAATTAAAGTTCTCGCTCCAATCTAATTGGATATCCCAAAATCCTTTTTCCTTGTGTGCGTCCTGTGCCTTGGGGCAACCCTGAGCGGAATATTAATTGGCGGCTGAAACCAGTTCTACAAGCGACGCATAGCTTCAGAGATTTGACCCTTGCTGCGCATTCTCAGACATTCTTTGTTGTCTGGTTCAATCCCTCCCCTGCCCTACAGAATTGCATAGCTCTCCCCTGTTCTTGCGTACTAGTTGACCTTGGAAAAAACCGGTTCAGAAAACCTACCGACGCCTTCTCTGATTGGTCAATTGGGTTCCTTCTTTGTCCTGGCGTTCTGACGTCATTTGACCTTGAACGCACACTCCCCAAATTCCTTTCTCGTCTACCTGCGCTGAATATTAATTCATTCTCTCTGTCTGGCATCAGCGTGGAGCGCGGAGTTCACCGTCTTCTGTCTAGCGTGTGAAACCACCGTGTTTCATAACATGATGAAATACATTATTACATAGTACTAATTAATAATATTACATATCGCGGGTTCGAATACCAGGACCGTCTTCTTTCGTACCATTACCACCTTTCATAGCGGTTCATAAACCATAGAAAACTTATTTTCAATACTATAAACATTAATTATTATCGATTTATACATTACATACTTTGCAGTAATGAATATAAAACCATATGCATAGCGTTTAGTACCTCTAATTACCTTCTATATACATATTTTTCATAAAATAAATAATTATATATTCATAAAAAGTTATAAACATGCAAATACATAAATGTAAAGTACTCTAAGTACATGCTAATTAGTTCTAAGTACGTGCAAATTAGTTATAAGTACGTGCAAATTAGTTATAAGTACGTGCAAATTAATTAAAACCCGTGCAAATAAAGGACCACCCATGGAGAAAAGTGTCCTTAGCGGTGATACCATCTACTTATGGACACATTGATTTGAGTTAATATATTTGAACAATCTTATAACGTGCGATTTTGCAAGACATTTTATTACTTGAATCTACATCACTTCATTGCAAATGCTACAAGGCATTTTATGGGGAATAAATTCTGTGTTCGATTCCCCGTTCGGTTAGCCCTGCGATTTTTATTCTTTATTAAACCGAAGAAATATTTATTGCATTTTACGTATTACAAAAATTCGTATATTAGTTTATTTGCGAAATGTAGAGAAATACTGTTTTCCATGCTTTTACAAGAATACAACTATGTATGATGAACAAAAAATATTGTGAAAAAAATATTCAGAAAATGATGTCAATAGTATTTATTTGTTTTGTTTCTTGATAATTTTCCCTAAAATAAAAATGTATAACTCTCACTATACATAACATTTCGTCGAATATAACACGTGGATAATTTTTATGAAAATATTTGTAAAATGATGAGAAATTCAAAAACATATTCTGAAAAATGATTTTCAAAAATAACATTGAAAAATCATTACAAAGGAGTGTTATTTTTTAAAAATAGATAACATTTTTATTTCTTTAAATTATTAATTAAATACAATACGTAGTTGCTCTATATAATAATAATAGCGGTAATCGAACAGAAGTCAAACCGATAATCTTCGGCGTATGATACTGATAGCCTATCAGCAAACCACTTTACCATCTTTAAAAAAATGAAGTTTCTTTCTCGGAAATTACTGGCTAGTGCACGCTAGAACCTTGCCATGTCAACATCTACCCTACCACTAAAAGAAGCCACGTCACATCCTCAATTTTCGAAGCTGTAGACTCTCCATGTAAACCAATTGCGTCGTAAATATAGTAGATTTTGCTTAAATGTTTTGTGAAATTCATACCACCTTTATTTCATTTGCTACAAAGGAGCGTTTGGGTGTGTTGTTTATAAAGAGGCGGGTGGGGATTATATTTCTAATTCACATTGAACGAATTGGTCTTAACTTATAATCATGCCATATGAAAGAACGAACTCGTGGGGTAGTGGTTATCGCACTGGGTTGTCACTCTAATGGTCGTAGGTTCAAATCCCCGCAGTGGCAAAACCTTATCGTAAGCTTATTCGTTCCCATTGTTACTATTTGAATTAGTCTTCTTTGAAATTAACAACGAAAGATTATACAATTCCCTCTCTCTCTTTCAAAATGGTAATATGAGGACAGGTTTCTTATTATAAGAATTGGTAATTTTAGTGGTCTCAACGCATCTAAAATCCAAAATACTAGGTAGACGTTATTTTTCTACTGAATTCTATGTCCACTTTATGCACAGATAGGCTAATCGGGCCTGGACCTACAGTTTAAAGTGAGATACGAACCACTATGTATCTCCACTTGTTATCCTGCACTGAACTTAAATAAATAGCTCCCATTTCTAAAACAAATTTACATTAAATATGGTATTTATAAGATAACACTGATAAACAATGAAATACTCCTTTAAATAAAACTAAGTGATCTTTATGTATTCAGATGTGCTGATAACGAATATCGCATCCGTTTTCCTGTATCACTTAAAGTTTTTGCAGAACACCCACATTTTATAGTTTTATGGTTTCAGGTCTCCGCACCCTGCTTCGCATCCGGCTTTACGTTTGGTTCCTAGCAAATGGATAAGAACCTTTTACTAGTAACCTTGTGTGTTTATGACTGGCACTTAATATTTCGTGGAGAAAACATCTGGTAGTAGAGTAATTTCCTGTTTCTCTGTTAAAATTTGTTCTTTTGTGGGTTAGTCGAGTCGTACCTTCCTTTGCGATAACTTCGCGAGTAGCCGTATTTTATGTTTGTGTATGTTCGTGAAATTGTTAATTTAATATTGTGTATAGTGAAGAGAAGTGTAAGTTGTATTTTAACAAAACGATCAGAGCATTCAAAGTTGTTTTTTAAAGAAATATATTACTATAACTCAATTAATGAGTTCGCCATGTCACGCAAATGTGTGAATAACAAGAACTTTTGTTATGTTTGCGGGGAATTTACTCCGACGTCACAGAGAAATACTATCACTCCTATAGTGAAAAAAGCATTCGAGTTGTATTTTGGAAGTAAAGTAGATGAGGGAAAAAGCTGGGCACCAGGTAAAATTTGTTGTAATTGTTCGCGAACTTTACGTGGTTGGCTTAATGGCACTCACAAATCAAAGCCCTTCGGAAACCCTGTAATATGGACAGAACAGAAAGATCATACTACGGATTGTTACTTCTGTTTAACAAACATATTGGGATATAGTTCAAAATCAAAAAATTCTATATTTTATCCTGATGTTCCTTTAGCCAAGAAACCTATGAGTCATGATTTTATACCAATTCCTAAGCTTCCTAAAGAATGGACAGTGGATGAAACAGAACCAAGCAGTGCTTCTCCAGATGACGAACCTGGACCTTCATATTCAAACACCGATCCAAATTTTCCTGATCCAAATATACCTCACTTTATTTCCCAATCCGAACTAGATGATCTAGTCAGAGACCTCAACCTTTCTAAAGTTCAAGCGGAATTATTAGGTTCTCATCTCCGAGGGTGGAATTTATTACAAGAAGGTGTTAAGGTGTCATAACGGAAACGCCAACAATCACTGACACATTTTTTCTGTTAGTAATGAGTTAACTTACTGCAATGATGTAGAAGGCCTTCTGCAAGAACTTGGAAGGAGTCACAACCCAAACGGAGTGGAGACTATTTTTAGATTCATCTAAGAATAGTTTAAAAGTAGTATTGTTGCATAATGGGAATATATACCCATCAGTACCCCTTGCCTATTCTTCCACCATGAAGGAAACATATGAATATATGGATACAATATTAAAAGTGATAAATTATGAAAAATATGGTTGGCAGATATGCGGAGACCTCAAAATGATTGGTATACTGTTAGGCATGCAGTCTGGTTTTACAAAATGTTGTTGCTTTCTTTGCGAATGGGACAGCCGGACAAAAGATAAACAGCTTTCAGACAAGTATGCTGTAATTTTCTTGGAAATGTGCAATCTGACAACTACAAGGAACTTTTTAAGAACTTGTTGAAGTGTTATCAGCGCATGGGGCGCAATATGTCCTTGAAAATTCACTTTTTACATTCGCATTTGGACTTTTTCCCCCCTAACTTGGGCGCGGTTAGTGACGAATGCGGCGAGAGAATTCACCAGGATATTTCTGTCATGGAGAAACGATATGCAGGAAAATCGGTACAGAACATGTTAGCAGACTACTGTTGGAACCTCAAGGAAGAGGTTTCTGGTGGCAGTTACAAACTGTAGGGTTCAAGAAAGAAATTTTGAAAATGTGAGTAAAAATGTGTTTTTTCCCCCTTTTTGTGCATGAAATTTCTTAATTGAACAGTCAAAATCGGTCCTATATATATATTTATTTTTTTTTATATTTCATAGTTATTCACTTCAATATTTAAATCTTATTTCATGAGCAAACAAACAAAAATAATTTCAAATTTCGATGTATTATTACAAAGGGAATTAAATTTTTATTAAAAACAAAATATGAAAATCCAGAGAAAACGATAGGTGATACAGCATTTCTACTTTCAGATTTGGATTCAGCGGGGTCAAATTATAAATAATCACCTATTTTCGTTCAAAGGAGCAAAAAAAAGTTTAAATTTGTTCATCAGTGTAATCATTATTGATTTGATTGTTTTTGATTGTTGCAAAAAGTGATGTTAAAACTAACTCTTGACCTCAATAATGCAATTTGTATATTTTCTTTCAGATGTGGTTCCCTCTTTCCGCGAAAAATAACGAATTAACCTAATCATTAACTCAACAAATAAAAATGCATCTCCAAATTAATTAATGAAAACTGTAATTACACCCGAACCACTATTTTATCGTAAATGTAAATGAAATGTCATCTCACGTAGTGAAAACAATGCGAAAATTGTTCTAATGAGTGATATATGATTGTCAAACACATACATGAATACATATATTAAGTTCGTGAATTATGATTGGGACAATTTAATACTAATTTGAAACTATTAAATTCAATTAAAGCGACAAAGTAAACTTTTGCGCAATTCTTCTGCTGATTCTCGTTATTGAAACAATATTTAACCAATTATCTCATGATTGAAAATGCTGCATAGGTTGATCTTCCTATGGACAAGACCATTAGTCACGCCTCCTGCCCCTCCGAATCGACCTTCACTCTGATTGGAGGATCGTATATTTCACAACACATCCTTGTTTCAGAGCTACCAACATAATTTCGTAAGACGTTGGACTTAGAAAAATTCCATGCGACAGATGTTTCTAACATGACTGTACATATTAGACATCTCTTTTCACAGAGTGACTTCAAATAGAGAGAGATATAGCATGCCCAAAGACCAAAATGTCCCATAGCTCAAATAAGTTAACGAACTTATGTGTAGGAAGGAATAAACATGGTCTACAAATCTGAACTATAATTACATAAGAACTTTGCGTTTAACAAATTAGTTCAAAAATCTATTTCATGTGAACACAAATAATATAACACCATTAAGCCTTGTTTCCATGATTATGAAAAACTAAATATGCTGACCAAGGCAGTAATTTATTTTATTAAAAACATAAACTAAACGTAACATTTCAACCTTCTAGCAAGGTCTTCTTCATACTCTGTAAACGTTACGTTTAGTTTATGTTTTTAATAAAATAAATTACTGCCTTGGTCAGCATATTTAGTTTTTAACAAATAATATGTTTCTCTGTGTGGTATCGTGCAGTGTAAAAGTTTGGATGTTAAAATGACACAGAGAGTTGTCCCAAGAGGTGTACACAACATTTAATGATTGTTTGATTTGTTGTTTAAAGTCCACTTTATGCACAGTAAGGCTAATCGGGTGTTAAAGTAACACAGATTAATGCTTGTAATCAACACCACTGAGGTAAAACGTTCACGAAAATGTGGTGTGGCGTGGATCTCTGTGTCCCTTTAACAGCATGAATGTTTCAGTGTTATGTGGAAATTGAAAGCGAAATATGTCTGATGTAGAACCCTTATTTTGCTTCATTATACAAGGTTAATATTAGTATTTTCATTCATTGGTAAGTAAAAATTGGACAAATTTGAGAGATATATTTACAGATGATAATATCCTCGTTATTTAAAATACAAAACAAAATTGTAATGAATTGGTTTTATTTCAGAATTCATGACTAAATAACGATTATGAGCCTCCCCAATGGTGCAGTGGTATCGTCGTTGCCTTCTAATCAAGGGGTCCCGGGTTCGATACCCGGTGGAGGTACATAGTGGTTCGGATCCCACTTAAAATTCTAGGTCCAGTCCCGATTAGCTTTACTGTGCATAAAGTGGACTTAAAAATGCAAATCAATCAATCAATAAATAACGATTATTTTAAAATCAAAAGAGCATCGATTATGAAACAGATGCCATTTGCGCGAAGGCATAAATGAATAAAAATACAAACTGCAAAGTGCCTCGGCTGAAAACGATTAGACGAATGTTGATACCTCGACCGATAAGAATGTGGCCTGTCCTGTGCGACCTTGTTGTTCTATTATGGGAAGGTAATACGTGAAGATTTAAAGATTAAGGCAATAAATAGCATTTACGACTCAACATGTCAGCACTAGTGTGCCCGCTTACTTGGATGCGATAAACTGGATTAAGCACGGAATTGGCCTGTTCCTTTGTAAAAATAAGGGGATTTATCTGGTAACACTGCAATACACTTAACGTGCAGGTCTAGAAGCTGGTAGTGAAACGCGAAGTTTGGAAAGTTTCGTACCTATGTCCTGCATGCAATAGAATCCAGGTTATATATAATTCTACGTTGACCATATCTGCAGTTTGTTATTGGTTTAAGTCCATTTTATGTTCACATTAATCACAAATTAATCTACAGTTTATAGTGAGATCCGAATCATTGTATAATGTGCCTCCCCCAAGAATAGAACTTGTGGCACCTTAATTTGCAATTATGGCGTAAGCCACTAAGCTATCGTGGAAGTCCCCATACTACCACTCATGCATAGAAATGATAGAAGCTGTAGTGGAGGACAGTACTAAATTTATGGCTAGAGTGAGCGTCAAATCTCCTGCATATGGCGATAGCCAATAGCAGCACACTGCAGCGGTGCCATGTTGAAATTTCACACGGAAAGGAGGCAGCGTGGTTGAGCGAACTAGGCAACGCCGCACGTCTGTGATTCGCTGGTGCTATTCAGCCGTTCAAGGCCATATGCAGGAGATTTGACGCGCACTCTAGTGCCAAATTTGACCTGGGCTCAGAAAACTTTCCCCTTGCCAAGCTAGTGGTGCATGTGAAAGTTAGTGATAATACGTATGCACCATTTTAGATTTAGAATGCAAGCTACATAAAAAGCGATAAAAGACGAAATGCTTTCATACACATACAAATATCGGAATTTGAGGGTATGTAGGTTTAAAGTATACCAAATCCAATATCCCTACATTTTACTATTCTGATAATCTTTCCCACTGGAGTTAAAGCTGAAAATAATTTCAACCATTTTCTGTCCTTGTTATTAGACAGTTAGTAATAATTGTTTCTAAAATCTTGTGGTATTTCTCTTTCTTGAATGTTATACCAGTTAAGTACAGCGAAAACTAGCAAACAATGGAATTTTGCAGTGTTTCGAAGTTTATTATCAAACCCATAACTTCGAAAATGTACTGTTGTGTCATCCAAATAATTTTGATATAATCTTAAAAGTTGATCTTTATACATGGGAAATTTTTCCTTCAAGTTCAAGAAGGGTGACTGTACATCGAACCCTAATGTATGTACATGCAGAAATTCAAGTCATCCCAGTGAGATAATTTAATAGTGATTAGGACAAGGTCATTTGTAGCAATCCTCCCTTCTGATATGACACAGAAACGCAAAAACGTGCTACAGAAAAATGTTGAAATGTTACTAGATATAAAAATGTTTGTTGTATGTAGAGCTGAATTAACAGATAAATCAATATACGAACAAATTACAAAATAAGGAAGAAACGTTTGCCTCGGTTGGAATACATATCACAATATTGATTACAGATGTTACAGGATCTAAAGTATCGTTCTTCGTGCGTACGTGACTTCAAAAATATAACATCATTGTTTCACTTCGCCATTGCAAAGAGCCTTTGTGCCATTTTGAAAACATTGCATGATTCTATTCACGTGAAAAGAACTCTCACGGGGGGTGTGATTAGAAAATATGCATTATCGACAAATGCTGCTGACGTCATTTTAATGGCTCGACAGTGGTTGTTATCCTTATTACCATCAACATGCACGCCACTTGTCACTCCGTGGCGAAAAGCTGAGTCACGAGACGAAGGGTAGTTTAGGTTTTTCCTTCGAACTTTGTAGATGGCAGCACAAGCCTTATGAACTGATGCGAATGTAAGAACCGCAGTCCAGAACAGAACATATAGCAAGTTTCTGTACAAATGGATAAAAGAAAGTTGCTTCCAAACTATTGGAAAATCTGATTATTGTAGTCGCTATTTATATAATTACAAAAATTATATATTTTTTACTGCCCAATACTTTGTAAAAGAGAACTTCCAGTAACACACAATATACATACGTTTTGGTGAAAAAAGTATCATAACATATGGTACTTTTTCTTATCGAATACAAAGTCATTATTATTATTCCTTCTTTGTGATTATGTTTTTACAAAAAATAGTAAAAATATGGCGCCAGTTTTTAGTATTGTATTGAAACCATGGTTGTTAAAGGTCCAGGAATTTTAAATAAATTCAATTCCGGTCCAGGAGAGAAAATCAGTAAGCGAAAATGGGTTCTGGGTCGTAAAGAACCTTTCTATCTGTAAAGTATGTCAATTCGGTCCAGGAATCTTTTTTCCAAATCAATTTAAATACGGTCCAGGATCCTTTTTTTAGATTAGTTTAAATACGGTCCAGGAACCTTTTTTCCGAATCAGTTTAAATAGGGTCCAAGCGTAGCGTTCCATCCTGCAAAACGCGGGAATCGAACCAAGGGATGTTGCTCATACCCAGCAATTGTAGCACTTGATGGTAGAGACGGCCCTAACGGGGCCAGATGTGAATACCTAACTTAGCATTAAGTATATTAAATGTAAAACCCTATGTTTTAGATTTAAACACTTCTGACTGAACAACGAGAATAGCAGATTAGGGTGAAGGAGTAACTTACCCCGTTCGATCACGAATAACTCCATAGCTCCAGATCTTGCTCCTCCAGATGATTTCCAACAAAAGACCCCTTGCTACTGCCCTCACCTGGTTTCGTTCCTTTCGCAGACCTTCACTTACTCTCTAAAGGTAAATGTCCTTGCCGCTTCCTGTGTAAAACTCTTTATTCAACAACATTCTAGGAGCAAGGTTCTTTATTCGTTATCGGACGGGGAATGTTATGCCAGAACTCGTTGAAACCAGGGTTGTTAAAGGTCCAGGACCGGAATTTTTTTCTCGCACAATTTAAATTCGGTCCAAGTTGCGTATTGTTACATTGAAAAAAGGTTCCTGGACCGTATTTTAATTGTTCCTGAAAAAAGATTCCTGAACCGAATTGAAATTCTTCCGTAAAAATGTTCCTGGACCGAATTGAAATTCATTCTGGAAAAAAGGTTCCTGGACCAAATTGAAATGCTTTAAATATCAAAAGGTTATACACTGTCTAGAACTCATTTACACTTGCTGATTTTCCCTCCCAGTCCGGGATTGAATTTATTTACAATTACAGACCAGGCTTGGCTGATTAGAAGTTTCCTTCTAAAAATGTCCGCGAGTACGTTTTACATTAGAATGTCACACTGTGGTTGTAGAAAACGTAGCGCAAGGAATAAATGAAAACGCTGTTGTTTTCTCGTGGGCCACATTGAAAATCTCCATTGTCGAAGAGTTACTGTACGTAACGCAATGGACTATATGGCGTCACATTGAGTTCAAACAAACCCGTCACGTGTTGCTCCGGCATCCGATTCAGGAACCGCAGCCATTAGGAACAGTCGTAGAGGTAACGTGAGGCTGCTGTGTTCCCAGCGGATATTACAACAGGGAAGGGCAGTGCTGCTACAACCAAGTGAAGGAGCTCTCGCGAGAATGGGGCTATATGGAGAGTGGTAACGTGACTGTAGCACAGATTATTGTAGCGTTTGCATTTCGCCCATTTCTACCTTACCTTAGATTCTCAAGGCAGTCAGCACCTGAATTATTCTTTCATGCTCACAAGTGGATAATTGTTTATCGTCAGGTCCGTATTCGATCCAAGTTGCGTATTGTTTCATTTCAATACGGAACTTGGACCCTATTTAAACTGATTCGGAATAAAGGTTCCTGGACCGAATTTAAATTGATCGGGGAAAAAAGGTTCCTGGACCGCATTGAAATACCTCACAGATAAAAAGGTTCTTTACGGTCCAGAACCTATTTACGCTTCCTGATTTTCTCTCCTGGACTGAAATTGAATTTATTTAAAATTCCTGGACCTTTAACAACCCTGGTTGAAACTGTTCCTCTTGTCTTCCATTGCCCTCAAACACTCCATTACTTTCTTCTGGCAGTATGATATGTCATTACATTTTGCTTGTAGAATATCGAATAGAACGTAAATGTATTGAAATATTTCTCAATAATTGCAAGCAAAGGACAAATGGAAAGCTACCTACTGGTCCACAAAACCCATTAGCTTCGTTGTAAGTGTTGGTGCCCCGTCAGTGGGCTTGTCTGTAATTTCTTCGAACAACTCAATTAAAGATTCCCTGTAATTATTAACAGTTTGGGCAACCTTTTCTGAACTATTCGGTCTAGTAGCTCGGTGCGTTTGTTAGAAACAGAGAAAAAGGCCTAATCCAGATAACGTTTTGAAAAATATACTACTTTCTTTAACGCTGTTTGCAGATAGCACCAGCACTAAATTTAAGACATGCGCGTAGCAGTGAACAAACATAGCTTCTGGATACATTCAGCTCACTTGCCATTACTGCTGCAGCATCATTAGCCTGCGAGACGATCTTCTTGCCCAAATACAATTCTTCAATTACTTTGAAAACGTGTTGGCTTAATGCTGTTGCTGTTCCGTCTTTACTGACGTCATCAAAGCAAATAAATCTCTCGCAAATCAAACCATCTGATCTGACGTATCGTAAAACTGTTGAAAGTTGTGACATATTACTGACATCTGGCACTTCATCAAACAGTACGGAAACAAAAGTCATTGCTGAGACCTCTGTTTTAATTTCTTTCATTAGTGCAGAACTGATGCTTTCAATAAGATCGTTTTGGGCCTCCCCCATGGTGCAGTGGTAGCGTCATTGCCTTGTAATCGAGGGGTTCAGAGTTCGATACCCGGTGGAGGCACAAGTGGTTCGGATCCCACTTTAAAATGTAGGTCCAGTCCCGATTAGCCTTACTGTGCATAAAGTGGACTTAAAACATCAACTCAAATAAGATCGTTTTCAATTCTGTTTGAGAGCCCAGTAAACACTGTTGCAGTTTCCAAATGATTGCAAAGAACAGGATCATATTTACTTATCAATTTGCTTAATTCTACGTAATTTCCTCTATTGGTTGAACCTTGTGTTTCGTCATGACCTCTAAATGCAAGTCCCTGTTTACCAAGGAAACATGTTATGTCTTAAATCTTTTCAAAATATCTCTGCTTTTCTTCACAGTTTCATTGTGCTTTAAAACTGCAGCTCTTTTCTTTCAGGTCTAACTGTATATCAATTATGGATTATCCGAATGTCTTCAGTTGGATGCAAGCGCAGATGTGATTCTGGGAACGTTCATGTCTTTGCACTGCATTATAAAAATTGCTCAAGTCACTGTAGCCTGTATAGTTCCATGGTCCTAGATTTGTATTTGAACAAAAAACATGGCCAACAAAATAATTTATTAAGATCATTGCTGCCACATAACCACATAATATTGTTGTACTGAGATGTTTTAATCTGCCTAATGAAAACTTTCCCATCTTTCTTAGTTGGTTTGGTTATGCACAGTTCAGGACACGGTCGCTCATGGTTCACAATCACAAGCTCCAAGTTTTCACCATATGTTCTAGAACTGAATGGTTTTGAAAGAAGGTTCCTAATCAAGTCCTTACCTGCACCACTGCAAATCCATGGTTCGTCTGGTATGTCAACCATAGAGGTAATTTTCAATGTAGAATCATACTTTTAAACCAGGTAGAAAAATACGATACAAAGAACAGAAAAGCACAGCACAATATCACAGTAAAAAAACAACAAGCAAACGCAGCACCCACGCTTCTAAATTAACCTTCCTTTTCACCCTACCTGCAGTTACATACCATCCATATTTCCGAGTAACTGACCACATGACGGATATGTTCAAGTACCGGCTGTGATTTTATTTCTTATAAATAGCATACAACTGGTGATCACTGTCTAACTTCATAATGTAATTTGTTGATTACTATAGAGTTTCAAACATGAAAATCGTACCGCGTTAGGTGGTGCTACGGATGCACAGAAAATTCTGGAAGGTAGCAACACTTGTGGCCAATTCTTTCCAACACACTTGCCAAAGATAAATGCGGACTTGGTGTCGCTTGCCCTCGGCCTTTTTTTTTCGTGAAGGGGGAAGGACAGTAGCCATGCAAGAACTGCATAAGTCACTCGAAAAGCTAGGAGAAAGGTGAGCAGTCCTCTTCTTCTAACGCGGTCAGTCGTGCCGCATCGCCCAGCGTCGTCAAAGGTGTAGCCGGTTTATGTTTGAAGCCAATGCAACATGAAATAGGGGAATTGAAAAGTCTGCAATGTAAATATCTTATAGTAAATAAATTCCATTCTAATGTGTATAAAGACATTGAAAAACACGAACTTAAAATACCAAAAGTGTTTTAAAAAACAACGCTTCTATTCGGTCCAGGAACCATTTTTCAGAATGAATTTAAATACGGTCCAGGAACCCTTTTCCGAATAAATTTAAATATGTATTGTCCAGGAACCTTTTTTCAATGAAACAATACGCAACTTGGACCGAATTTAAATTGTGCGAGAAAAAAGGTCCCGGTCCTGCAGCGGAACCCAAAAGAACCCATTAGAATTGATGGGTTCCTTTCCAGGACCTTTAAGAAGCCCGACTGAAACTAACATGATAGTCTAATTTACACGTTTTAAATCTTTCTCTAAATATATGTCATAAAATATATTTAAACCGTATCATATTTGTAAAACTAATCGGATAAGAATTAATCTGCAAAAATAAAAATTACCTATGTGCCTCACTTGCAGAGGAACCCATGTGATATTACAGAATTGTTTCTAGATTTTCAAGGAATACAACCAAATTATATTTTAAATATAGCATTATTAATCTCCTTGTTTATATCTGAAAATAATTATCAATGTAGATATTTTTTACAATATTTTAATAACTATTTCGACCCATCTTGAAAAATGTTTTAATATTTAATGAATGGTTTCATACAATGTGCAGATTCATTATGCAAGATTCGTGTTTTTGTCATTCAATTATTAAATGTGTATTAATTTGTATATATCTTTGATTGCGATCGATAATTTTATAATTTGCTCCATTGGAGTTTTAGGGATTATATATGTATGAACGATTTTAATTTAAATGTTTATTGTTACAATACCAAATACTAATTACGGGCATGATTACTATCACTTAAGAACAACACAGATACTAAATTTATTTATTTCAAGCAGGTTACATATACTCGTCCAACAGAAATTACATTTGCGATCATTCCAACATTCTTAAAATAACATAACATTGGTCTTTATTTTATAATAGTTGCTATGTTAATATCATAAAACACACAACTATAGCACAAAGTAAGTACAAAACCATTTTAGCAACAAAGTATAAAAATACAATAGCTAAGGATACAATATGCAAATTTTGACAACCTTCAAATTACAAAGAGATTATTACCAGTATGAAATTGCAAAAGTACACAGGAACATACAGGAGGATTGTCAAATAACTTCCACAAGAAACAAAGCACAACATTTATATCCTTCATATATCTACGAGAAAAAACTAGATTTTCATATATGAAAGTTGCCATATGAATTCTGTTATCATGAAAGAATTTAATTTATTTGATCTTTGCATCCTATTCTTGCCATTTAGCAAGTGATTCTTGACTGTCATGGTTGATTCTGGCTGAGTAAGAATCTCTTTTGATATGTTCAAGACAGACATAGTTTCTGTACAGCGTAGATAATGTCTAATTCATGGCAAAGAACCCAAATTTGAATTACTCATGTTTATTTCCACGTGATTTCATTTAAACTATAACTGAATAAATATTATTCTTTTTACAATTCTCTTGATTATATTGCAATATCACATGCCAGTTAAGAACTGTTTTAAGTGTTCACGGGTAATAATACAATAGAATTTGGAACATTGTGTGTGTATGTATGTTATATGGGATGCTCTTATTGTCTCACATAGGCATACTGAAGAATTTGTACATCGATTTCAAAGTTGATAATCGATTTACAGAAAATGCAACGATGGGGTGTTATTTCATGTTATTAAAATGATACTAACATATTTCATGTGATATGGGAAATCCCAAGCTATCTTAACAATATATTTCTGTTTTGTAAACCAATATACGATAGTATGATCATAAGTATTCATATTTTGATTTGAAACATCTGTTCACGTTTATCGAACGTATCATTGCAGTTTCTAAGTCAAATGTATTGTGGGTGATGTTATCTGGAGAGGCCAGTGGGTGCTAATTCTGGGGGAAGGGGGCAAAAACAGTT
Organism: Lepisma saccharinum; assembly: GCF_977018435.1. NCBI lineage: Eukaryota > Metazoa > Arthropoda > Insecta > Zygentoma > Lepismatidae > Lepisma > Lepisma saccharinum. The sequence goes on along the minus strand of NC_139231.1, from coordinate 28,692,763 downwards.
TCCTTATTTTGGTAGACAAATCACCGATTTGAATAAAAATAAAGAAAAGTACAAATCGCATATCTTACGTTATAAAAATGATATTTCAAAGTAAAAAGAAATTGACATACAATAACAGTCGAAAGATGGACGGATATCATATTTCCAGATACTGTTTCTTAAATATGTTGAAAGTTTATTCTTGGTATCAGTATAACAATTTGAATGCATGGATTTGCTACTTCTTATACAAACATTCAAACTGTAACGTAAAATATATTTATCATCAATAATCTGTGCAAACAACTGTTCCTTCGATCTGAATACAACATATTTTGATGCATTCCGTTGTTTCATCGGGAAATATTTGTGCTAACATTTAAATGATTTCATGCTATTTAATCGTTGAAAACAATATCAAACAATATTAAATAAACTTAATACACAAATGTTTTTACATAACAAGGAGAAACAAACGATCTTTAATAATGTCCAAAAGTCTATATGTTCTTCAGATTCAAGAGAAAATAGGGCTAAACTAATTTCTTAGGCTGTATTTTCGAGGCACTTTTTATTCATTTGGAAGAAATAAGGATTGCAAAATTGAACTCCTAACTGTTTAGCCAATATCAATACACAAACCATACATAAACATTACGATAATACGGTAACTTTTAAAAGAAAATATTTAAGAACAATTAAGTTCGATAAATTGTCAGTATTATATTTTAATACAGTGTAAAACTTATTTACACGGTTTGATTATTATTAATCCCAGAAACTTATCATCAACATCAACCATCGACGATAGAAGTAACAGAGGACATTTATTTAGATTGATCATAACTTCAATAAAATTACATGAAATTTCTGTAGTTATTGGCAGCACCTGAATCTATTAAACTTCATCTTTTGCTTCAGAAGTTCAAAATATAGACGCTCACAAACATACATAAAGTTCAGAAATTGTTTTTAGAGTTCTCCTGTTAATATTTTTGTTCTGGTGACAAAATGCAAATTTTATCCCAGTATTGTCATCATCTGTGCGTATGAAACATGCGGAAAATTATATCCAGATAATTTAATTTGGACACTGTATCGTACATTATTGTAAATTATCATGTACCAGAGCTGATGGCTTTTTTATTATACGTAAATATTATGTTATTCTCTTTTGAAGCATAAACATTCAAGTTAAGGTATCCGCAGCGTTGCCAACCTCCCAACGAGTGTAAACCGTACCCGCATACCTCCTATACGTCCGCTCGGGTGTGTGTGTGTTCATAACAATACCTTCGAATTATATATAACATATATATGTATGCGTGTGTGTACACCCGCCATTGTTGCGAGAGCTACTTGAAAAGAAGCAACAGCGGGCTCTATGGAGTTTTTTATGTGTATGTATATGCATATAGTGGCATATTGAAGGTTTCGAACCCAAAACTATGTGACCCCTTAGTGCAATCTACAGTATCAAATCCTGCAATTACTACCAGAAAAGAAATAACTTTTAAATTGCAGATCATGGTTCATTGATATTTGATCGTTATGTTTTATTTTCCTATTGATACAGTTTGTATCCGTGTGCAGATTGACAATTATTTCTTTGCCTTAGGAAGGTTATATTCGGTTCTTTGTTGATTTTTTAGCTTTTGTGTTCGAAGATCTTTATTATTTACAGTTGGAATTTGACAGGAATTTCCCATTCACGTCTACATTACAAGAATCAGAATTTTTGCATATTAGCATAACACTGCTCATTATCTTTGAAATATCTCAAATTCTCCGCAGGATCGCACATTTAACGTACAGTCTAAGTTTTGGATTGAAAATTCGTGTGGAAAAGAAATTACTGTACACGTACAGTGAGAACCGTCCGGTTGGCAACGCTGGGTATCCGATTTTTCAAAATATACGTTTATATTATTTAAGCAAATATACTTCACAGTAAACATTCAGTGAATCTTGGTCCAATAGTCAACCAATCAGTGTACGTGTGCTTGCGTGCGTGTGTGTTTGTTTGTTGAGAGTGCGGCACTGCAATGTTATTCTAATGTGTGTTTATGTGTACGTTTATAACGCTTCTCTTTGCAATTATGCTGCTTTAGGAAGAGAAGTTAATCAGATTTTACAACTTGTAAAAATAAATCTTAGGAAGCAATAACAACGAGAATATGTGCACGTGAAGAAAATATCCTATGGCCTAATAATAATATATGTCTTAAAAATAAACCCTTTAACTTGTGATATGTGTGGCAATTCGTACAGTAGAAGAAGCTGGCCTTTATGATTTATTACAAGTAATAAATCTGTAACAGTTTTTAATAAATATCTTCTATAAAATATCTTAACATCTTATATCAAAGCAACAACAAATAAGCATATTTCTGGATGTTTAAAAATATCACAGTGTGCTTCACATTACACATCGAACAATACAAAAAACATTTTAGTTGTAGGGAAAGGCACATATACTTCACAAGGCATTGATAACTTTAATCATTTAAATATAAAAAAGCGTAGTGCCAAAGATGTATTGACATCGCAATGAATGTTCTTACTTCTGAATTCACTAATTAGGCACTTTCAATCTCCCCTTTATTAGGTTCTTATAAAATTTAACACCTTTCTTAGTTCTATTATCTGGATGCAAAATTATGCTCATGTACTTGTCGAAGTGAGAAAGCATATATGTTGGAGCATAATCTGTGTCTTGTATAAGGTCTATGAACTGAAAGGATATTGTATTGTCGAAAAATACTCCAGTTTCGATTAGATTCAGGATATATTCCGTTTGTAGCTTTTCCGGATAGTTTCCCCATCTTATCCCGTCGCTTCGTTGTGCACTGATGAGCTTAACTTTGATGCTTTCTGGATCGAAGCAGTATGAGCAGTGGTAACCAGCGCTGTAAGTGTCGTCACCAATTGGCATTGTTTCGACCTTACCACCTTTGGCTTCATATGCCTCCGTTTTCAGGGCATAAGTACTCAGATACCACGTGTTCTTGCGTATCAACATGGCGTCATTGTCGTAGACGTGGTTCAGGAATCCAACGGTGCATCCAGCGACTATCGTTGTCCTTTCTTCTTTGTGCAGAACGCTGAATCGCTTCCAGAAGAAACCGAAGGTGGACCAACGCAAGTTGAAGCTGAAAGGTTCGGTGTAGCCGTCGTACAGTTTGAGGAAAGTTACGATTTCTGGTTTCGGTATCTCGTCCGCATCGAATAAGAGGAATATGTCATCCGGTCTCACGCCATCTACCTTGCCGAGCCCAACCAGTCCTATATATTTGCGCATGTAGCTGTCTGCCACCCAGCCGTTCACCAGACCTTCTTTTGGAAAGCTGTTCTGGATCACGTACAGAACCTTTCTTCTGAATTTCCGAAGGAATCCGCGCTTCGTGTGTTCCCGGAAATATCTTCGCTTCGGGTTTCCGGCAGCGCTGTGGTTCGATTCGGATATAATGTAGAGGTCGACGCTGTTTCCGAGTTCGTGGAAACGAACTTCCGTAAGGTCCAGCTCGTGATTCACGGCTATTCCGTGTATCACGCGTCTAGGAACTTCACGTCTCGTCAAGTTCTCGATCGCTTCTGGATATTCTGAGGTGTTCACTCCGTACCAGACAGCGGCCGGAATGCCGCAATCTTCCCCGAAGTAGTCTCTCTTGCAGATGCACTCGCCGTGGCTTGCAAGGCTGGCACTGACGTCCGTACCTTGAACGAAGCACAACACTCCGTTGATCTGTCGGAAGTAATCGTTGTAGGCATCACCCAGCATCACTAACTTACGAGGTTCACGACTCCTTGAGAACGGGGAGTACACTTCACTGATTTCTTCATCTTCGTACACAATCGTGAAAGACATTTCGTTGCCAGTTGTCGGTTCTCTGACGCGCCTCTGTGCTTTGTTTGCATCCTGTTTTACTTTTGAAGCTCCGAAGGAAGGTGTACTTATGCTATCTTCCGTTGTCAGCACAGTAAAAGCCTGGTCTTCTAACGGTTCTTCCCCCGGATGTTGCACCATGAAGGATGTCGATATGAGAGTTGACTTCAAATCTTGATGGTCGTCTATTTGCCATGGTACCAATGCGTAATGCACTGTGGCAAGGATCTGGAAATATAAATATCATTCTTCAGTTCATTCATAAACATGTGTAACAGTGCAAAATGTTAGCAGAGAATACGCTAAGTTTCGTGAAACGTTAAGTGGAGACCATATTCTGTTAACTTTGAGTTGTTTCCATTAAAAATATGGATGAAATAAATTACCTTCTACAAGAAAATATCATTCATGGTAGAATACTGATGATGATATTCAAATAATTGACGTAAAGGAGGCATATTATAATATACTAGCTGATTACCCGGCATTTCCCGGGTATTTATTTATCCCATTATTCTATTAGACAAAAAATAATGAATTCTAACTATAGTGTAAAATGAAGTTGGCGTTTAACGGCATTGGGAGTGTCACTATTCATATTAGCGACCCCGAAAACTATGGATTCCACACTAATTTCGATCATTTTTACATGTCACCCCCTTCCCACACCCACCCCTAGGGGTGCCAGGAGTGTCTTACCCCCACAGTATTTCTTCCCAAATTGTAAGTCATATGTGCACCAAGTTTGGTTGAAATTGCTCTAGGCGTTCGAGAGTTATGCCGGAACAAACATATATACATACATACATTTTTATTATATACTGCTCGACAAAAAAAAACGGACACCTTAATATTTGACATCTGCATTGCAATTACTTATGAATTACGCTCTCAGTTAAGTATTGAACAATTGAACATTCATTATTAAACATTTTCCATAGTTTTTCCGTTTATTATTTATCTATTTATTTATTTATTTATTTATTCGTATTTACTTATTTGGAACACCTACTAGTCTCAAAATCAATTTCATGCAATTTTGTTTTAATTTATTGATTTTCAATTCCTGTTGATGTTATTTTGTTTAATGTCTAGAGAGCGATGAATTTTGGTTCATAGTAACAGATATTATTGACAGTGTCATTGCTGGTATTTTTCTTGCAAGTGTATTGTAAGTTTGCTAGCTTGAAAATGAGACGTGAAGAGGTAGTAAAAGCAGTAGCTCTTCGCGATGATGGTCGTAGTGTACGCTATATTGCTAGGGTGCTAAATCCATGAAGCTCTCAGACGGTACGATGCAACTGGTTCCTATAGTAGAAGACCGGGTTCTGGTCAGAAACGATGCACAACAGCACGGGAAGATCGTTTAATGCGTATCATAGTCTTCAGAGACCGTCGTACGACTTCAAATATTGTGGCACGGCGTTTGAGAAATGTTCATAGGGCTGTGGTTTCTTCACGAACAGTTTGTAGAAGACTGAATGAAAGTGGTTTATCATCTCGAAGGCCGGCTACAGGTCCGAGGTTGTTAGCACGTCACCGGAAGCGAAGACTGTAATTTGCTACAAAATACTTACATTGGAATGTGGAGCAGTGGGAAATGGTTTTATTCTCCGATGAGTCAAAATTCAACCTACGTTCATCAGACGGGCGTGAACATGTGTATAGAAGGCCTAATGGGCGTTATGCGCAATGTTGTTTCGTTGAAATAACACCCTTTAGAGGCGGCGGTGTCATGGTCCGGGGAGGTATCTCTTTACAAGGACGTACAGAGTTGGTTCTTGTAGAGAATGGGGCAATGGCAGCTTGCAGGTATATTACAGAATGTGTGGCAGATCATGTAGTACCATATGCACCATTCATAGGCCCGGACTTCGTTTTATTGCATGACAATGCGCGTCCTCACATTGCGAATATTGTCACGGAGTACTTGGACGAAGTTGCGATTGCGCGATTAGAATGGCCACCACAAAGCCCGGACCTAAATCCTATAGAGCACGTCTGGGATCAACTGAAACGACATATCAGAAACCGCGTAATAGTTCCAGAAACAATTGAAGAGCTAAGACCTGCTATTCAAGAAGAATGGGAGCAATTGGACCAAGAAGTGATTGCCAACCTTATTCGAAGTATGCCACGGTGGGTACAAGCTGTAATTGATGCCAGGGGAGGAAACACCCGCTACTAGACAGCTTATATACCCCACCAGTACCAGTTAAAATATTAAAAAAAATATTGGTAAGATTTCCTTTTTTTTTGGTAGTTTTCTGTAACTTTCGTTTTTGTTCTAATTTATCTTATTAACAATAAATTTTAATTTGCCTTCTGTTGAATATATTCAGGTTTTCTTATTTCCAATAATTTCTGCAATCTTTAGTTAGCCTTCGAATCAGAATTTATGCGTTATCACAAAAAATGCAAGTGTACGTTTTTTTTTTTTTTTGTCCAGCAGTGTATATAGAAAATTGTAAATGTATACGATAGAGGAACCTCCTTGATGGCGCAGTGGAAGCGTCGCCACCTTGTAATCAAGGGGTCCCGGGCTCGAGGCACATTGAACAGTGGCTCGAATCCCACTTTATACTGTAGTTAAGTCCACTCCCGAATAGCCTTAAAGTGGACATAAACACCAACTCAATCAATCAATATACGATAGAGAAAACATTTTGAAAATTTATATGCTACAGTACAGCATGTTACCGTATTTTATTTCTTTGTTTATATTGCATATGTGAATTATCAGTTGGTACATTGTTAAAAGACTTTAATGATACTGCTAATTAAACTAAAGTGAATTTTTTTTGGAAAATACGTACGTAAAAAGCGAAAAAAGTAATAGGAAAACAAACAGTTGTTTATGTTAACATTAGTTCCGCTAAATTTAACTTTTCAAAGAATAAAATTCTGACGCGCATCGTGTACTCTTACTCTCTTTCCATCTCAACATTACGTTCCCGATCACATGAAACGAGAACTTTTTAACAGTAATAAGCTCATTGGAGTAATGGCCAAATTACATGGATATAAACGAAACGAAGTAGAAGGTATATGCTGTTGAGTAAGGTTAAGCAGATGATGTATACTCTCGACAACAGCTCTGATGTATAAGACGTGTTCAACTTAAACCCGATCGAGAGGCTGTCGAGGCTCCGTATGCCTCTGAAATAAGTCTGGACATGCAAAGCATTCTCGAAACAGTTTACAGTCGTAGACTTGCTAGTGCAGATTACTATTACGTGAAATGATGTATCATGTTGCGAAAACGTCGAAATCGGATCAAAAGGTAGTGGTTCCATGCTATCTTGGAACGAAATGCTGTAACACAGCTGTAATTGACAGTCGAATGACAGCAGTGCATGGTGCAGTCTCGGGACGAAATGCTGTAACACAGCTGTAATCGACAGTCGAATGACAGCAGTGTATCTACTTGGAATTCCTTCTAGAGTATTCACGTGAATATTCGTGAAGTTTGCTCTTGCTGTTGTCTAGATTATTTGCAATGATTTCGTATCTACGTTTCCATCAAATATCTGGACGACAGCGAAAGCAGACCACACGAAGAACGATGATTCACATGAATGCTCTGGAAGCAATACCAAACAGATATAATTTTTCATATTTTGAAATAACAATTCCTTGTTTTGGAAGGAGAGGAAATTTCAAAAACCGTTTCGCTGGCGTCGGGTAAAGATCCAGTCCAGCCTTAAAATTAGTTTATGAAAATGCCGAAAAAAATCTTATGCACAATCTTGGAATAATTTGCTTAATTTTACGTTGCATTTCTTCCACTTTTGGCTCATCGCGACGATGGGTATGAATAATTATAAGACGAAATGGATGAAGGACAATCACAAATATATGAACGACACAACACAATTCTTAGAAAGAATTACCATGGCTGCAGATCCAGGCACCAGAGCCTCGTTAGTCTGCAAAACGCAGTCCAGAGTGCACTACGTGTAAGAGAGGTAGCCATTTGGTTACCTTTAAAAAATATTGATTCAGTTGTTTTTAGTGCACTTTATGCACAGTAAGGCTAATCGAAACTGAAACTACAGTTTAAAGTGGGATCCGAACCACTATGTGCCTCCACTTGGTATCAAACCCGGGACCGCTCGATTACAAGGCGACGACGATAATCTTAGAAAAAGAACAACCCTTACGGCTTTGGGAAACAATGGTACTCTTGTGTATAGGAAGGAACTTCGTCTCACTTCTGTAAAGCATATAATCAATAGACCGTTTCAGTTGGACACGCCTCAACTAGACCTATTAAGTCAGGGAAATATATTACCTAAACAGCACGTATCGATTTTCAATAATCTTCACATGGCACAGTACGAATATGGTTTCTTCACGATAAAAAAGTGATACAGAGGAACAGAGTTGGTTACTCAACTGGCGCTCAAGTGCTATGTTGCCACATTAATGATTTATGGACTATGACACCCATACATCTTGCTAATTGACATTACGAGTCTGACCTGCCTACCTGAAATATTTAGATGGACTTCTAAATATTTTAGGAAGGTCAACTTCATAATGTCAATTAGCAAGGTATATGGGTAAGTGTCCCAACATATGGTACTGATATTTAGAATACAGAATAAATAAGTCTACATGTATACTTTCATATCTCATATTTTTACTTGTTTCTTTTCGGTTTTTTATTTGTACACTCATGTTCAGATAAAGGGGTACATATTTCAGCTGTCGAACCTTATAACGTGTGTTACTTCGTGTGAACAGGAGTGTTCATGAATGGTTTGACCCGTGAAGTAAGTTATATGAGAAAACACTACATATTAATTAGAAATGTACTGTATATGGTTATTAGGCCATGTTTTTTTTATGTTTTAGAGCACATTTAGAGCTTTTTAGATTATAAGTATATTTTTGTATATCATATTTAGATCATAAAAATTCTATCCCTCCTTATTAGTGAGCACGTGGAAGGACATGTTTGGATATTTGGCTGTTGAAAAACCTAATTGTTCAGATAAGATAGCAAATAAACATTCACAGAATTTACAATAAGTTAGACAAGGTACGTACTGTAAAGGCAGAGATAGCTTGCCATATTCGTACACGTCGCTTGGTGCACCCCAACGTTGGCATAACCTGAAAGAGTAAAGAATTGAATTTATAAAGAATGAGTTTTTTACATCATAAGATACAAATATAATCAATAACTTACTTAACTAAGTAGTTCCGTAATAATACATTAGTGATTTCAAGCTGAATTGAAACAATAATGATATCATTGATATAATAATAATAACATACAAAAATTATTCAAGAAATAGTTACATTAACCGTAAACCATAAGTTTATATCTATACTCTATCCCGGGAATCTCTGGAGCATAGTTGCGCAGAAGGACAGGAAGGAGGTGGGTGGAACGAAGCAGTACACGCCGATACAAACAGCTGGGAGCTGCAGACGCTTTCCCCATCCACGAATTTCTCTTTCCTCGTACGTGTTCATTGGTCGAGTCATGCTAGGAATGGACGATATCGGAAATTTGATATCGCGATATATCGTCAAGAAAATATCGTCACAGACGATACGATACGATATTTTTTCCCTATCATGATATCGGCGATACATCGTCTCCATGATATATATCAGTAAATATCGTGACGATATATCGATGACACGATAAATATAGCTAAAATATCGTGGCGATATATCGCCGACACGATATATATCGCCAAAATATCGTGCCGATATATCGTCTAGTTAATATGGCTTGGACGATATTTTTTTTCAATATCGCGATATATCGTCTGGAATCTTGTTTGACTGATTGGGTTACAAATACTTCTTATAAAGTTATATAAAAATCAGAATTTGCTTGTTGAATGATAAAAAATAAAAAGACGAAAGCTGGGGGTAATTCAATCCAACATCCTAAAGAAAAAGAAAAATGTCTGGTTTGTCATTAGCATGGAAAAAATTCCATTAGCATGGAGCATGAAATTTTCAATAATTAAATAAAACGTTATTAGTGAAAATTAGTTCTGCTGCCTATGTACTATCAAAACATTACAGATCTAATATCAAGATGGAAAAAATTTCATAACTCTTCGATCTTTCAAAAAAAATATCTCAAAATCAATAGTGTCCCCTAATTCTAGAATCACCCCTAACCATTTTCGGATAATTCTGTGCCCAACTTAAACATTTTCCACTCATTCTGTTGTGACTATACGGGGTTATACTTAATCGTATTCTTATTTTTTCACGACCGAAAATATTTCCCTAATGTGCGAATATGTTTCAATATTGTATTTTTCTTGATTTTGTACATCATTCAATATAGCTTATGAATCTCATTACATCATGCGGCGAATAATGCAGCCCGAAGTGTAAATAAACATGCAACAAGCTTACGGTTAAGTTATAAACGCCAGCAAGAAAATAAATCAGCTATTTATCTGCCCATGTTAATCAAATTCAAAACAGCACAATAGTCTGTGTGTACATGCGGCATACACGTAGCATATTAGTCTCACTGCTTCAACAATTACCAGCACGAAAGAATCACATTTGTGGTTGGAGTGATTGCCGCAATGACCTCTGCACTTTCGTGTCACAAGGGTCATGGTGTCTGTAACTATCATGTGAAGCATTATCATTAGACTTGGCATTAAATCTGTGTAAATAAATGACTGTATTTACCTCATGCAAATCGTCTGTCATGCATACAAAGTTTGAGGACTTTCTCCCAAGTTTCATCAAAGATATAGATTGAAACAACTCTAATAGTCAGGTAAATACATTTTTAATCAAAAGTATATGGTTTCTTCGTATGTTCTAAACTTCGAGGATAGCTTGTTCGAACCCTCTACGTGTTTCCGTACAGGAAAGTTGTTGTTTCCAATCGCCTCCCTGCCTAACCTTCGTTTATCTTCCATTTCTTCTCCTTCTCTTTATTTTCTAACCTTTTCTCTCCTTTCTTCTCTTCTCTTCTATTTTCTCATTCCTTCCTTTTCTGACTCTCTCTTCCCTTTCCTTCTTGTTTTCCTTCTCTCTTCTCTTTGCTTTCTTCCTTCTCTCTTCACTTTCTTTATCCATTTTCTACTAATTCATTTGTTTCTATTTTCCTTTCTCTCCTCTTCCTGTTTCTTGCCTAATTTCTTCTCTTCCATACTCTTTCTTCCCATCTCTTTTTCTTTGTCCTCTTCATTCTTTCTATTCAATTTGTATTTCTTGTCCTCTGTATTCTTGTCTCTCTCCTAACTTTTCTTCTCTATTCCCTTTACTTCTATTCGCCTCGCGTAATTCTCTCTCCTTTTCGTCTCTTTTGCACTCGTCTCTTTCTTTTCCGCGCTTCGAATACAAAATTGCCACCAGATCCAAAGCAGAGACGTAAAACCGTTTGTTTTTTTAAGTCAGCGTTGAGCACACAAAATAATAGATACGTAAGTAACTGCTTAAAATATTTTAATGTTCTGGGTTCCGGGTTCAATTCCCGGTGGAGGCACATAAAGTTCGGATCCCAATTTAAACTGTAGGTCCAGTCCCGATTAGCCTTACTGTGCACCAAATGGACTTAAAACGCCAAATCAATCAATCAATTATTTTAATGTTCTATTCTTTAGGCATTTTAAAAAAGAATTTAACCATTTACTCATTTATCTTTTAGATATCCAACCCTAACTTTGAAAAATGTTTTCTCAAGATCATACTATTACTTTATATTGCTTTTCTATCTCTTGGAATAATCGCAACGATGATGATAAACGATGAAGTAAGTGATGGGACAAACACACCCAGGACCACTGGCTGGCCTCTCTAGCACGGAAGCCGTTTTTAATTTGAAGCAACTGCTAAATTATAATCGGTTAGAATTGTGTGGAATGACTCATTAACAAAAATTGATTGATTTGGTGTATTTGACTTCGCATTTTTGCAACTTTTGGCTAATCCAGGAGATGAGAATGAGTGATATTGTGAAACACATGAAGAGAAATTCACAAAGAATAACCATGCACATACGAGAAATCGTACCCGCGACCGCTTACGTCGTAGCGCGCTGTGTTAGCTAACCACACCACCACGAACGTCGGCTCATTTACAAAAATAATACGTTGTAAGTACAGTCACGGACACTTCTAGATTGCAATTGAACCATAAACTTTCAATGGAGTCTTTACAACCCAGAAGTGTCCGTGATTGTATATATGGCATGTTACCATATTATTCAATATGAACCAACTTTCCGAGCATAACTTAGCAGAAACAGACAATGCAAGGGTAATATTTGATAAACCCGCCCGACAGTACATCAATACAGTGCTTAGTTCTTGCCATTCTTCACAATCTCATATCTTATTTTCAAATATATGCTTCTTTTGGCTATGTATATTTCATGACATGCACGAATATCACCTCCACACCTGCGTTACGAAGAACAGAGTGGCTAAGTTCGGTCTTCCGCATTTAGATCGCAGTTCGGAGTTGGCGGATCAATAGTCAGAAGGTAAGAAAATCCACACACAACATGCAAGGGCAATAGTTCAGGGAATGACCAATAGTTTTTCCCGCAGACCTGATAGGTCGCTGATATTACGATGAGTATTGATTCTGTGGAATGGAATTCTCTTTTCCCGGACAGACGGCCGATTCTCTTGGCAGGTTTTATTTCTCGGAAGACATAAATAGAGCTCTTCTAGTTCATGCAGTGATACGGCGGGAAATCAGTTTCGAATCTAAAACAATTACGTAACTACCGCATGCGTGGCTCAAGTTTGCTTGCGTTATCGTTTGGCCGAAGTTTCGCTTAAATCACGTTCGATACCGCAAGACTAAGGTGGAGCTGGATTTACTGGAATCGCGATATGCTGCTAGCGTGTTTGTCAGTGATCGGAGAAATGGATAGTCAAAGTCTATTTAAATTTTATTTGATGCACATATAAGGGTACTCAGAACTGAACCTCCAGCTTGAGGTGTGAACAGAGTGTCTGAAATGTAACAACATCTGGAATCAGAACCTTAGAATCGAATTGCACGTTCTATTCATTACGTACATAAGCAAACGTGTGTATGTGTGTGTGTGTGTGTGTGTGTGTGGGTGTGTGTGTGTGTGTGTTCCCCTGCTCTGTTTCTAAATAATATTATCCTGTCTTTCACTCCACAAGATTCCACGTTTATAACTTGAGCAGTTCTTGAGATATCGTTAAGTCACGTAATATTGATTCTTGATCTTCTCTTGTTGGTTGATGAAAATATTTCACATAGAATTTAGCTCTTTTAGGGTATCTCTGTCTACCAAATCACCAAATCTTAAACGTGTGGCTTCAGTAGTTTCTAAGGTCCCAAAAACCTATCACGGAGTTCGCTTCTAAACATGATTTCCACAACGTAAGAGGAGAAAGACAATCAGAGCAAGCATACCACGTGACATAGCATTTGTCACTGTGAACTTCGAGTATTTGATTGATTGAATTAACATTTTTGGATGTCCCGGCACATTTGGCCATTTTGCACTATTCAACGTATGCCGGGAAGATCCTTGTACCTCAAAATTAAAAAAAGAAGGGTGTAAAAAGCCCATTTAAAAAGGTTAAAAATGCAGGTTGTAAATGGATCTGCATAGAACAAACACCACACATTAAAAAGGTAAGGATATTTAAGAAAAACACCTCAGAAACAGTAAAAGAGGTCTACTCTTCTAAAAAAAATCTAAAAACCTTGGATAAAACAATGTCATCGTCTACCAACATAGATGACAAAGTGACTCTGTCTGAGTTCATTATTATCGGTACATTCGAGAAGAATGTGCCGGACACTTAAAACAACAAGTAGGACACAACGGAGGGTCCAGTCATTGCAGAAAGTGACGATGCGTGAGACGGTTGTGTCCTAGCCGAAGTCGCGTTAAGATGACTTCTTTTCGGCGGGAGGGACGGGACGAGGAACGTCAAGCACCTGGATGGGCTTGATAACTTGAAGCTTGTTCCCCTGTTATCTCATCCCACTCTGTCTGCCACGTTTCAAAAACGGAACAACGAAACACATTCTGCAGGTCGCTAGCTGGCAGCAGGTGGACGACAACGTCGCCGTCTGCATCAGCAGACTTGGTGGCAGCAAGTGGCTAGGAACCCAACAGAAGCGGACATCAGTGATGGACAATTTCCTTGGTAATACTTTTGGATCCCACTGTACGACTCTGCCGTATAGATGGAACAGGTAGGATGTAGAGAGTAACTGGAACTTTGAGAGTCGAGGACGAAGGCGAAACCAACTCATTCGGCTGACTCGAGTATTTGCAACGAAGTACAATATCATATCATGTACCGGATATAAGTGACGTTATTTTGGTAGTGCGTTATTCTATTGAAGGTACCGGGTGAGCAAAAGGTAAGTGTGCACCTACACTATGCTTCATTACGCAGAGAAAAACTACCCTTTCTTGATGCTTGTTGGTATATAAGGACATGGACAGTTGGTTAGTGAGACACTCATTGTTGTCAGTCACCCATTGTTGTCAGTTACTCATTGTTGTTTCATCATCTGTTTCTTCGGAGCGTGATCTTGCAAAGCGCTGAACTTCAGTAGCAATGGTTAGTCCCTGAACCACTGGCAATACTCAACACGCTTGTCGTGCTCCCTTTCTTGCAGATTTTGCACTACTGTTATTTTGTAGGGGTGTAAATGTAAGTGCTTTTCAGTGCGGTTCTTGCGCTGCCGTACGACACACTCACTTGCTGTGACAATTTACGAATTGACTTCTTTGGGCTTTGCTCTATTCTAATCGAAATATCCTGTAATTTGTCCTATGTTAGAACTCATGACCTGCTGATTTCGGCGCATTCTTCACTAATCCCGTTCTGCGAAATTTATCGACAACCGCCGCACTGCATTACGATGTGGTGGATCTGTATCAGGAAACGTTTTCATAAACTTATTTCACACTTCTTCCGTATATTCACCTCCATGTCGAAAGACTTGTTCAACCAAAACCACACGAGCTTCGAGGGAAAAAAACATTGCTAATGCAGTTCCGAGCTTTGCAAGATCACGATCCGAAGAAACAACTGAAGAAACAACAATGAGTGACTGACAACAATGGGTGACTGACAACAATAGGTGGCTGACAAGAATGAGTGTCTTACTAACCAACTGTTCATGTCCTTATGTACCAACAAACATCAAGAAAGGGAAGTTTTTCTCTGCATAATGAAGCTTAGTGTAGGTGCACATTACCTTTTGCTCACCCCGTATATATAGGACCATAACAAAACGTTCAAGGGGAAAAACATAACACGGATGATTTCAAATTATATTTTGTGTAATCATTACTCAGTGTTTTATGAAGTTAATACACATATTCTTTAAATTGCTGTTTACAGTTTCAAGTATTTTTAACAACTGAAATTATTCTGTCATGCACTGCCATCTACAAGCCTGTTTGTAAGACGTTTACCAAAATGTTTGACATTCCACTGCAAGATCAACAGAAGTATTGAAGAAATTATAAGTTACACAAAAATGTGTATATTTGATAAATAATACATCTTGCACGTGTAAGTAAAAAATATGCTTTCTCTTTTCGATGAGATATTTGCACATTTTATAAAATCATTAATGTACATAATTATAATATTAAAAACATTGACCATCCAGAAGTTTCCAAAGTTTACTGTTTTTTAATTATTCGTTTTCTCGTTTCTTCAGTAGATAAATTAGAATGCTTCTATAGAACCAAAATATAAATTAAATTAACGTGCATTGCATCTTTACGTACGAAATGAACTTCCAAAAAAACATGGGATGCACACCATAACATACCATAATATACTTTACAATCAGCTTGTGTATAAATTAAAAGTAGAATTTTAGGAAGACCAAGACTAAATATTGTCAATGTATTAAGAACAGAGTGTTGTAATTTTCGGTATTATAATATAATATTCATCTGAGAATAATTTACTGCGGATTCGGCAAACAAGGGAATTTCTACAAATATTTTCTGGCCGCAGGTTTACGAAGGGTGGGATACTTCATCTTATTTTTGAATCTTTTAATTGTATTATTTCCGTATTACATTGGTTGTGTTGGTTTTTCTGTTTAAATTTTCCTATTGCATTATTGGCAAGAATCTTTTGTAACAGCTGACCGTGATCCTGAAATACAACCGCTCTAACAAAGACAACTTATTGTTATTATGTCAAGACAAAAGGTAATATTGAGGAAACTTTTGAAAGGTTTCATTTTTACGGATATTACCTAATGTGAATTTAAAACATTAGTCATATATTTTATTTGTATACCGTAAAAAATATAATCGAAAGAGCATACGAGAGCCCTCTAAAACTTTTTCCCTGCCGCTATATTTAATTTAGAAACCATATCAATGATTACTTTATTACTTTTAACATTCTGCACACCCAAATCAAAGTTCTGGCTACAGCTATGACAAAAAAAGTTCATCAAATTCATCTTCTTCTGTAAGAATTTATTGTGAGAATAACAAGACAAAAAACTTTACAGTGTTATAGATTTTCACAACTTATGAACTTCTTGCATTAAATCTATTTATATTAATATATATTACTTCTTTCTGGCGAAAAATAACAAATACCTAATTTTATTGCTAATAATCCTAGCACATACTGTTTTCATGAGGGATATCCTGGTACTTTATATTTTCCGATAGTGTGACTCTAAGTCCTTCTAATTTTCACCTGCTCTGATTCGTTGCTTTTAGTCTCTATTGCTGAATGACGCAAGTAGGCCTGCGCTAACTGGACGAGTACATTGGCAAAATAGGGGTGACGGCTGGAACACTAAGGCGGGTTCTGTGAAAATCGTTTTCTGCCGGCAGAGCTTTAAAGTATCAAGCGTAATATCGTAGCTGTAGTACAAAGCTAGTGATAAACAACCGAAAACATACAAGTAAACTTCTGGTCTGAAACTCAAACCCTTGTTTCGTGCATGTTTCTACCTCCTTCTCCCCTCCCGTATGGATTCGTCCACTCGAGTTAGGCTTGTTTATCGCGGTCGGACAGTACCGTGTATTTTTTTTCGGGCGTCTTTCATGCCAGATGGAAAACTTGGCAGAAGCATTGGTGTACTACAGGGCAGTCATACAGGAAAGAACATTACTCATTGGGACATCGGTATCGTAAATATTAATATAAGTATAAAGTAAATTTCAAGCAACTCACAAATGACTTTACTCTTCTCAGGTATCAGAGATATCGGCTACATTACATCCTTGTCCCAGCAGATTTATGAACTGGTGAATCGTAACATCATCCTAACTGTAAACGTGGTACTACAGCTAATGGAACGTCTGATCATATTATCTCTGACAGGATGAGACGTTAGCAAGCCATGGCATTGACTTCGGTCGGCAGGCCATGTAGCACGCATGGGAGGGGATACAATAGTTTACAGAGTTCTTGTTGTGAACGTTGGTGGCAAGGGACCTGTAGGAAGGCCAAGACGAGGATAGAATGACAATATTAAGACGGACCTGAAGGAAATTGATATGGGTTGTTAAAAGTGGACTGATCATTGCTCAGGATAGGAACACATAGAAGACATACTATATCTTGCTACACGAATAAACCTTCCGGATTAGGAATCCCAAAGTTGGTTAATAATAATAATAAAAAAATATAATAATAAATAAATGATTTACTTATCAAAATAACAGAAGTGAAAACAATATTAATTAAATGCAAGTATGAAAATCTAAAATTGTAACAAAATGTAACTCGAGAATATCCAAATGGATAAAACTAAATAAATAAATATTAAAAAGCAAAATATTGTCAGTTTCGCTGATTGTTTGTGGTAATTACATATTACATAAAATTTCTACATAGTACATCTCCTGTGTGTGCAAAACAGTAAGGTGAATTACATATTAGTTATAAAGTGAGTAGTTAGAAATTCGATATATCGTAACTCCATTTTCTTGTTTGAGTTTGTTTCTAAGTCCACTTTATGCACAGAAAGGCTAATCAGGATTCGACCAACAGTTTAAAGTGAAATCGGAACCACTATGTGCCTCCACAGGGTATGGAACCTGTGACCACTTGATGACAAGGTGAAGACGTTACCACTACACTTCCGGTACATCAAGAATATGTTTTTATTATGATGGGATAATGCGACCTACTGTTCAGCTTGCATGCTAGATTTTCCCTGCTCTTGAGTAGTATTGAATTCGCATCAATCTTGAATGACAGCTCTGGCTGAACATATCCCATTCGTCATGAGAAAGCTCATTTAAAATCTTCTAATATTGACCTTAAGGGCTTGAGGTCACAGAACTGGTCTCTGATGTCTAGAAGCCCTGGTTCGAATCCAGATTCTATTGGTTTTATGGAAACTACTTTTAAGGCAGTTACACTGTCAATTCCAACTAAATATCGTTTTGTAATAACCAGTCTTGAGGCCAGTGACGACTACAGAAGAATATGAGTTGGAAAGCAGAAGGGGGAAGCGATATCCTCTAGGGGACAGACACATTTAATACATTTCAAAATTTCAAACCAAAATCCATATTTCAGATAATATAGCATTTATCTATCTAGTTTTTGTGCCACCCTGATGGCGTAGTTTGAATCAAGGTGTCTCGTTTCGCATCAGAGATTTTTTCTTGAGAATGTGGAATAGCCACTGAATTGTTGCCACTTTTCACATACGAATGATACAAACAAACAATGCCACATTTTATTTACCAACATTATGCGTCAGAAGTAACTTTTAGAGCGAATGCCAGTATCTAAGGATTGCAAATATTATTATATTTATTATGCGTACATTTCGCAACTTGTGTTATATTTTATGCCATATAATTGCAATAATGCTTGTGTCTGTGCAATCTGAAAAGTTGCAAGTACAGGACGAGTCGGTACACTTGACTGTGCGGGATTTCTTTTGCAATCCTAGGTAATATCTTGTCAGAGATCTTATTTGTGAGCTTCTGGAGGAGTTATAAATAATAAGAGTCGAAGTGTTCACGTAATTGGATAATACAAAACATGTCCTCTTTGTCGTTCAAGAACGAGTCACGGTAATATTTTTATTCTCCATTCGTAATTCAGCGGAAATGCTAAATTTGACCCCTTTTTCAAGTTGGAATAGAAAATTCAGTTTTGGCGGGAATGTTTCAAGGTTCGGTAGGAATGAAGTTGGATCCTTCCCCTACAAGGATATACGTATGCAAGGAAAGCTAATCGGAAAGCATATACTTAGATTCATTAATCGCTCAAATCGCCTACTGCTTATGCAACCAACCCGTTACTTTGGTACTCCAGGTTGCATATAGGTTAGGCGCTTCTCTTTGATATCGTAATATGGGCATGTAAAATTTGTTTAGAGCAGCAGTGGTCTAGTGGATAGGGCGTCTGACTGCCTCGCGGGATACCTGGGTTCGATTCCCGTCGTAGGTGACCTAAGGTGGGAATTTTTCCGGCCTTGTCCCCGCATAAAGTGGTTCTGGGGCTCGCCCAACCTCAAATCAATAGGTACCTGGGGGAAGGGGGGTAATATTCGGCCGGAGCGTGGTGCTGATAACACCACCTGCAAAATGACCGCGATTCAGAATACGTGGAGCTCTACTACCGCATCCCCTAAATGTGACTTCATGGCACGATACTATATGAACGGAACCGGAGTGTAGTGCTGATCACATCACCTCCAAAATGGCCGAGATCGAGAACATGTGGGGCTCTACCTCCCCACATCCTCTAGTGTATTTATGGCAGTTTGTTTACTTCTAAAACTATTTGGTACGAGTGCTGGTACACGTACCTTCGGATGCTGTTATGGAAGCTTGGTAAATTATTACATTCAGAATTTAAAGTGGCTCAAAATTTGTAATGTGAGTCTTATTCATAAAGTGCTAAACTCCAAAGTCACTTTTTTATTAATTATGTAATTTCTTTTTATGTAATATAATTCTTCATGTATTTTCTTTATTATTTTATCACTTTCTTACAGACAAGGGTTGGTTGTATAAGCGGCCCAAGAGACATACGTGTAATTATGTTACTTCTTATTTTAATGTCAATAAAACAAGGTAATCTAAGTACAGTTTTAGTAATTGTATGATCACTAGTTACTAGTATTAAGCAGTACCATCATGAGATTTTAAATGTTAGCATTCAACATCCGTAACATTACTTGGTGGTACGGTGAATGTATGAATTTTGGCTTAGTGTTACGCCAGTTTGAAAGTTTGAGATACAAAGCAATACAACAATATGCCTCTGGTTTGTTAAGAATATGACCTGCTGGCACACTTAATGCATGTATACATACACACATCGCGATTTCAGTGATAAATAGTAAAGGAACCAAATAACTTATCCATCGATACATTATACACACTGCATTTAGTCACCGAGAGAGCGGGGGGGGGGGGTTAACAGTTTTAATGGGTACGGTTTATTTGACAGAGGACGACGATCCGAAATGGAGGAAAACTATGCGGCTTCGTATTTCTGGAAGCTAAATTTTATCAGGGTGTTCAGCCTAAAAGTACATCGTGAACTAAACTGTAAATAGTTTATAATAATTAGCTTCAATTGCCGGTAATCTGTGCTCCGTTGTTTATGGGTAATTTAACCAGGTGGCTGGAGATGTTCTTAATCTACTGTGAACTCCTTATCGCTCCTACGGTAGGTAGGTGTGGAGTAGCTGGCATGAACAAGTGTCTGCAAGTGTTTGCACTGACTCTCTTTAGAACAAGTTTATGATGCGGTTAAGTACTCAGGATCGCAATTTTTGTGGAACATTATTTCAGAACAACGGTTTATGTGAAACGTCAACAGATTCACAGTCATGGACATATCTCCGTCATAAGAACCCATTGACTAATATGCTTTTGGCATAGTGGAAACTCGCGATCCTTTGAAGATAACACTCTGCACCCACAAAATGTAGGGACGGGTGGTGCGCTGAGTCTATACGCAGAATAATTGGACTGTATTTTTAAGTCAGTCTGGATTTACGTGTCTACCAAAAATTAGTCACCCAGTTCTTATGCCTACCAAAAGAGAACAAGCGTGAATGTTGGTTCCAGCGAGTCGGTACAACTATGGATGTGCTTTAATAGCCTTTTGCAAAGAGAATAACTTCCAAATGATTCTGGCCTGACAGGCCCACGGGCCTAACAAATCCAGACTTCTTCCTGTGGAGTTATCTTAATATCACACTGTACAGAAGTATTTCTCCAGAAAATAGGAACTGAAGATTATCATCACCGCTGGGATCCAGAATATAAACGGAGAAGCGCATCAAAACATAGCCAGAAGTGTGGCGAGACAAGTTCCAAATATGTGCAGGACGGAACTTTTAGCACTTGCTGTACAATCAAAATTCTGAATGTTGATGCCTACGTTCTACACTAAAGCTGAACAGTCTGTATTACTTTTTGTAGAACTCTAGGTGCATGTTAATTAATATACGCACATAAAGTACGCGAACGAAGAGAAACAAGGCTAAATAAAATTTACTAAAAATTCCATAACATTGCACTAATTAGAGACAAAAAATTAAGTTGAAGAGAGAGCGAACGTTTTCATGCACGATTGTGAAAATACGTGTGTTGACATTTTTAGTAAGACGTGGCTAGCTTTGAATTTGAATCGAAATGGCACCGTAAAATCTACTGATAGTTCATTGTAATTTAATTTTACACTATTTTCACTATTGATAAGAGAGACTTGAAAACATTTAACCCAACTTCAAAATTACAAACACAGTACATAATAACAATGATGTAAAATGTGTTATCGCACTTTTATAGTTATAGTGATGAGTGCATATTGGTTTTAAAATACATAACAATTTACGTAAATTACATAAAATTTGTTCATGTAATAACGGATTTACACTACTCCCACCAGAGAATACAGCATGCAAACAAATGAAAGGCGAACTCTGAGGTGTTGCTATCTCTGTGGTTATGATGTCGTTTGTTGTTGTTTATGCAGATAGTGTTTTTTTAACATTCGAACAGACCGTAATTTTTCGGTGGCGTTCTAACTGTCTGTGATTTCACAGTACAATTATAGTTTTTGCAGTGCGGATTGCCTTTGAAAGTAGCATGATGTCAACAATTTTGTTCTAATTACACCGGAAGTTTTCACATACGTGTAAACATGCGTAAGTTGCAATAACCTTTTCAGGCTTTAATTTGAAAAAAATATAATTATCATTTTGTGGAAATTTTTGATGGCTTCTAACCTACGTAACATGAAAATTCCCAAACACAAAAGTTCACAGTGAGTCGACCTGGAAAATCCTCCTTGCAAGTAACTGAGAAAATTAATTACCTTCAAATTGTTGAATCTGTCTTTCTTTTCAGTTCTGAAAGGACGACTTGTTCAACACGTATGAAATTGAGTCACGCCAGGCACAACGGAAACTTACTTACGGTTGATAAAACGTGAAGTTCACTCGTTTTGTCGTACCGTGTAATTAAGCAGCAAGTTTGGAGTTTTCTTACAGGGGCGATTTGGTCATAAAATCACGCAAGGGCAGCCACAGGATTGCACATGCGACAACACATTTTCTAAATTAGCTGGTTGCGTTCCCAAACTTATTAGCGGAGATCGTGGATAAAGTGCAATGAATTTCGCGTGGTCAGCTATTACATATGTTTTCTTTAAAATCTTCGAAATTTGTGAATTAATTATAACATAATTAGCACCTAACAAAAATGCTTGTTAGTAATATATTACACACAGACTTTCGATTTCCGTCGAAGGCTCTGATGGTCCCGGGTTGGGCATGGATGTTCTATTGTCAGTGTCCCTTCATCATTTTTATCTAACATCGTTACGTTCAGCCAAAAGTGACAGAAAATCGACGCTAAATAACAAAACATACAGGCGCGCACACACACACACGCGACGTCGCCGTAGAACACCGACAAACTTTCACAACTTGTAGAGGACATGAAAACAAACAACTTTTCTTAGTAACGTGTTGTTCATGGCCTTCGTTTCGAGGCTATCTCGGAAAACGGGAATTTTCTCTCCTGTACGTAAGCAACCATGCAATGCTGACTCGGGGTTGCCACTGACAGATATTTTCTGTGGAAACTCGACAATTTCTGAATACATTATAGACACTGTGTAACCAAATGGAATGTTCTCTACCTGAAGTGTAAATACTTTTGGTAGAACTTATCTATCTCTCCTCTTTCCTTCTTTCTATCTTGTGTCCTTCTCTACTCCCTTTCTCTCTCTCTCTCTCTCTTTTACTTCCTCTGTTTCTCTCTTTCTCTTTCTCATCCTGCTTCTCTTTCATTTTTACTCTCTTCCTTTCTATGTTTTCTGTCGCTCTCTTTCGGTATCCTTCTGTGTCCGTGATTCTTACTCTACCAGTAGCGGCCACAGACGTCCGTAAGGTTTTTGATTGATTAATTGAGTTGGTGTTTTGAGTCCACTTTATGCACAGTAAGGCTAATCGGGACTGGACCTACAGTTTAAAGTGAGATCCGAACCACTATGTTCATCCATCCGGGACCCCTTGATTACAAGGCGACGACGCTACCACTGTGTGATCGGGGAGGCCGATGTCCGTAAGGGAAGCAAGGAGAGCCACGCTCCCCCTGGAAAATTAATGTGACTTAATATTATGTATTTTACACATACACTAATTTCATTTCAGTCACAGTAATTTATGTTAATTATTTTAAGAGTGTTGTATGAACATGATAACTTCAAAATGGCAAACATTCTGTGGGGTTCCATGGTAGCGACGCATTCAAATGCATTTGGAGAAGCAGCAGCGACAGTAACACTTGTTCTGTCTGGCAGGAGATGGACTATCACATCGATGCTTGTCGCTTCACATATTGTGCTCAAATTGAGGTACTATAATGTAATATTAGGATTGTAAAACCAGGGCATCTTGTCCATTATGTAAGTCCAAAATGACATCTTGTGTACCATGGTATTTACATAATAAATTGTTGAAAGTGGTTCTGAAATTATAGTAGACACACGCACACACACACATACATAACATTTATTTGCCCATTTTCAACTTCCGTATAAAAAGTATGTTGAGTCTATCAAATTATATTAATCTCTCCTCAACTATAAACAATGAATTTTCTCATATGGTCAATTTGGGTAGGCATGAGGGTATAATACTATTTCAAACTGCGCCAGGGCCCACCCACTGCCGACGCCGATTTTTCAACGACCAGGCCCGTAGCTAGACGGAGCCCTTGAAGGGTGGGGTTCTCATAGGGTCTCATAGAATCATGAGATTCTATTCTTCAGAATCACATTTTTTTGGTAATAGTAGTTGAAATGAAGCGTGAATTTTTCAAACAGAAATATTTACTAATCATGAGGCAAATTTATGAGGTACCGAAAAACATTCTCTCATTTGTAAAATTCACATAAGTAGATGTACTCGTATTTTACGGATCCATGGAATTATATTTGCAATTATTATATTTCTTACTGAATACTTATGAACCGAGTAAAAGCGGACGTTGAAGAATTGTGGGATGATAAGTGGTGTGTTACAATAGGACACAAATAATAATATTAATTTATTGAAATTACTATCATATTTGAAGAGTTCACTCGCTTATGTACACAGTATACACACACACACACACACACACACAGCAGTGACGGAGTCAGAGGATGACTGAGGCAAACGCTCTCTTGGAGACCCTCTACCCCTCAAAGCAACAAGAAAACTATAAATATAGAAGTGTTATTTTATCACAAAAAATGGCATTTAGAAGTAGATTAAATGTAACTGCCCACCAGAAAATATTTACGCCTCCTTGCATCCCAATCCACTTACTTTGACACGGTCAGTAACACACTGACAAACTTTTATTTATGCAACTTCCAAGAAATAGTGATTTTAAACAAACCGCCTGGTGTTTACGTTGAAAAGTAAAATAAGTGTTACTCCCCTTTCAAATAATTCAAAATGAAGCATTGCCACAATATCGAAATATATTCCTTGTACTCGCTGAATAAAAGCGTTTTTGCTCCCTTGGAAAGAAGTTTTGTTGTCCCCCCACCCACCCCCCACCCCCGCGCAGAAAAGAATCTGGGTACGCCAATATTTCTCACTCTACCTGTACAAATTTTTATCATTGGAGGCGATGATATATATATATAAAATTTCACTGCTTCGAAATTAGGTGCAGAAATCCCCCATTTTTTCTGAAATTGTTTATGACACTGCAACGGTGGCTGGTGGCTCTGAAGTTAGGTGAAGGGCTAGTAGGGGAGAAATGGGGTAATAGAGAAAATTAGATCAATACATTGTTATTAGAAAATTTGTGTGTGTTTTGTGAGAAACCACATTTTATAACACATGTGCAACTATTGATCAAATTTTCTCTATTACCCAATTTTTTTTAACCAATTAACTACTTTAGAAAGTACACTACAACTTTTGAAAACTTTACTTTATTAAGCTGCAGCGTGATGTTCCGAAACTAAACATTATGTTATTCCATCGTTTCACACTCATTTCAAAGAGTTTCCATCTCCTGAAAAGGTTTCCAAGAGCACAGGTGAGCCACAATGTAGTAGAATAGGTTTAAAGTGGTTTCAATTCTATTGGAAATTAAATGTTTGGAAACACTATATATTTTTTTGTGTTTAGCTATTAGAAAATAGGTTCTTTTAACATCAGCATCTAGCATTCTGTCAAAATATTTGAGGGGGAGGTACAAGGAGTACAACTCGGATCTACTGTACCCCCTTCAAAAATTTGAGGGTATCATGTACTCCTCCTGTTCCTACACCACTGAGCCCTTCACTTAATTCAGAGCCACCAGTCACTACTTGAGCGTTGAGCCCCTATAGGGGCCAATCTAAATCCGGGTCAATTATGAACCAACCTGTGCGTTTCAACCTTGGTCCACTTTCATGCAAAAATATTGAGACAACTCGCGAATGAAGTTATTAACATTTCCTGCAAGAAAATTATTAAATCCTGTCACTGTACTCACCACAAATGATAAACTCAATAGCGCTCCAAGCTGCACATTCTATGCGATTCCCTTATCGGTGGACGTCCCGACGCCTGAGGGGAAGCGACTAACAGACGCTGCACGTAACGATGGAATTAGCCGCTGCGAAATGCTTGTTACGACGTCCGGCTGGCAACCGCGAAAGGTGTAAATTCCCTTGAGTAGATTCCAGGAAACAGGGCGCGCTTTACCCTCTCCATTCTATTCCGTTTGACGGTTGAATGGCGACTCTTGGCTCGAGCTAAGAACTGTTATTCTTCCCTTTTCCCTCCTTGGAAACTCTGTCACCGCTATGTCGCTTCGGCAAGTTCAGACATGCCCTCCTCGCCCCGCCAACACTCCGCTTGTTTCTAAAACCGCACGCGAATCTACAACGGATAAAACCGTGTGGTAAGCAATGTTGCCAACTTTACTACTTTGTAACCAATTCTTGGCACAAACAGAAAGTTGTTTTGCTACTTCTCCTTCAAGGACGTCATCATCATCAGCAATACCGTATATGATTTTTAGTAGAACTTGAAAGTTTACTATTATCAGCGCCGTACTCATTTGCGCATACCTTCTATTTTCATTTCATTAATATTTATTTGTCATTTGGCCATTTATCCAGTGAGCTTCTTACAGTCAAATACTTCTGGGTTCACGCGATCGGTAGAATGATCAGAAGAGGAGAGGATTGTGGATATATGGTGCGCTCAGCATATTATTACTATCATCTGATTACTATAATCATTTTGTAGAAATGCGCACAATGTGCAGAGTTAATTTTAGCATAACTTTTGCGAGCATGTTTGGTCTCTTTGTGATCCTGAGTATTATGATATCTGCGTTTATTTATCAAAACCAACGTAAATGTTTGATTTCACATGACATGATATTTGTAAGTGTAGGAATGGCTCCATGCAAAGATTTCAACAATGTTCTTGTTTCTGTTTCCCGCAAATGGTGGACTATAAAGGCTTCTATCTCTAAACGTGACAACTAAGGTCTTTGTATTTCAGTTTTAAAGACGGAGATAACGAAAAAAGGAGAATTGTTGCATTTTCGTATTGCTCGATATAAGAAGTACGCTCTTCAAAGAATTTTCTTCCAAGCGTTTCATTTATAGTGTTAGCAGTATTACAAAATTTATTAACAGTATATAAACTGACAATTCATAAAAGAAATATCACAATACTGTACTGTGGCATATTACATACTACTTGTAGCCTTTATGTATGAATGCTATCATTAGTCTTTCTGTAGAAGTTAATTGATTTCATCCTTATATATGTATTGAAGAGTGATGCAGAGCAGAATCTGTAAAAGTTCTACTTTTCCATCTCTCCACTTAAACCAACGATCCGACCATTCATTGACAATACTGCATTCCGCAGAGAATAGCTTCATTCTTTTAAGCTGCATACCGCTGCGTATGTAATCCTGATCTCACTTCCTCTGGGGGTTCTCCATGGATGATAGAGGCTTTGACCTTCTCGTAGAGAGGTAAGAACAAAGGCTGTGGAAAGGAGTATAAAACATCCTGCAGACTAAAACTCACTCTCACTTGTTAATAAGAATTCTTCGAGTACAGTGGGCGCGGGATCATGAAAGTTCGAGGGGGAGTATAACTTAAGGTGCGAGACGCCTCAGTAAGTTGCACCTCGAACCAAGGACTTTACAGAATTTACAACGCGGTCGGACATATATAATGGGAAAATAACCCAGTGTTAATGTAAACGTGGTCTGTAGTTAAAGTTTCACGACGCTTTGCGATACCCTGTGAAAAATTTGAGACAACAGCACTGATTACACTGATGAACAAATTTAAACTTTTTTTTGCTCCTTTGAACGAAAATAGGTGATTATTTATAATTCGACCCCGCTGAATCCAAATCTGAAAGTAGAAATGCTGTATCACCTATCGTTTTCCCTGGAATTTCATATTTTGTTTTTAATAAAAATTTAATTCCCTTTGTAATAATACATCGAAATTTGAAATTATTTTTGTTTGTTTGCTCATAAAATAAGATTTAAATATTGAAGCGAATAACTATGAAATATAAAAAAATTAAAAATATATATATAGGACCGATTTTGACTTCAATTAAGAAATTTCATGCAAAAAAAGGAGAAAAACACATTTTTACTCACATTTTCAAAATTTCTTTCTTGAACTCTGCCGTTTGTAACTGCCACCAGAAACCTCTTCCTTGAGGTTCCAACAGTAGTCTGCTAACATGTTCTGTACCGATTTTCCTGCATATCGTTTCTCCATGACACAAATATCCTGGTGAAATCTCTCGCCGCATTCGTCACTAACCACGCCCAAGTTAGGGGGGAAAAAGTCCAAAATGCGAATATAAAAAGTGAATTTTGAAGGACATATTGCACCCCATGCGCTGATAACACTTCAACAAGTTCTTAACAAGTTCTTATCAAGTTCCTTGTAGTTGTCAGATTTCACATATCCAAGAAAATTACAGCATACTTGTCTGAAAGCTAACCATGCGAATTTCTCTTTTTCTGTTAGCAATTCCACAAAGTTGTCATCATGAATGATCTCACGGATTTGCGACCCAATAAATATGCCTTCTTTTAACTTACTTCACTGAGTTTAGGAAATGTTTTTCTCAAGTACCCAAAACCCTCACCGTGTTTATCCAAAGCCTTAACAAAATTTTTCATCAGCCCTAACTTTATATGCAACAGTGGTAACAAAATCTTGTCTTTCTCAAGTAGAGGGTGATGCCTAACACTCTTCTCTCCAGGAATTAAGTTTTTCCGTATGGGCCAATTTACAATGTTGTAATGTTTATCTCTTGCCCGGCTGTCCCATTCGCAAAGAAAGCAACAAAATTTTGTAAACCCAGACTGCATGCCTAACAGTATACCAATCATTTTGAGGTCTCCGCATATCTGCCAACCATATTTTTCATAATTTATCACTTTTAATATTGTATCCATATTTTCATATGTTTCCTTCATGGTGGAAGAATAGGCAAGGGGTGCTGATGGGTATATATTACCATTATGCAACAATACTACTTTTAAACTATTCTTAGATGAATCTAAAAATAGTCTCCATTCGTTTGGGTTGTGACTCCTTCCAAGTTCTTGCAGAAGGCCTTCTACATCATTGCAGTAAGTTAACTCATTACTAACAGAAAAAAATGTGTCAGTGATTGTTGATGTTTCCGATATGACATCTTAACACCATCTTGTAATAAATTCCACCCTCGGAGACGAGAACCTAATAATTCCGCTTGAACTTTAGAAAGATTGAGGTCTCTGACTAGATCATTTAGTTCGGGTTGGGAAATAAAGTGAGGTATATTTGGATCAGGAAAATTTGGATCGGTGTTTGAATATAAGGGTCCAGGTTCATCATCTGCAGAAGCACTGCTTGGTTCTGTTTCATCCACTGTCCATTCTTTAGCAGGCTTAGGAATTGGTATAAAATCATGACTCATAGGTTTTTTGGCTGAAGGAACATCAGGATAAAATATAGAATGTTTTGATTTTGAACTATATCCCACTATGTTTGTTAAACAGAAGTAACAATCCGTAGTATGATCTTTCTGTTCTGTCCATATTACAGGGTTTCCGAAGGGCATTGATATGTGAGAGCCATTAAGCCAACCACGTAAAGTTCGCGAACAATTACAACAAATTTTACCTGGTGCCCAGCTTTTTCCCTCATCTACTTTACTTCCAAAATACAACTCGTATGCTTTTTTCACTATAGGAATGATAGTATTTCTCTGTGACTCGGAGTAAATTCCCCGCAAACATAACAAAACAAGTTCGGGTTATTCACACATTTGCGTGACATGGCGAACTCATTAATTGAGTTATAATATATTTCTTTAAAAAAACAATTATGAATGCTCTGATCGTTTTGTTAAAATACAACTTACACTTCACTTCACTATACACAATATTACATTCACAATTTCACGGACATACACAAACTTAAAATACGGCTACTCGCGAAGTTATCGGAAAGGAAGTTAAGACTCGACTAACCCACAGAAGAACAAATTTTAACAAACAGGAAATTACTCTACTGCCAGATGTTTCCTCCACGAAATATTAAGTGCCAGTCATAAACACACAAGGTCGCCAAAAGGTTCTTATCCATTTGCTAGGAACCAAACGTTAAGCCGTATGCGGTGCAGGGTGCGGAGACCTGAAACCATAAAACTATAAAATGTGGGTGTTCTGCAAAAACTTTAGGTGATACAGGAAAACGGATGCGATATTCGTTATCAGCACATCTGAATACATAAAGATCACTTAGTTTTATTTAAAGGACTATTTCATTGTTTATCAGTGTTATTATTATCTTAAAGTGCAGTGTGTGTGTACATATTTCAAAGGAGTGGCCCTTTCGAAAGACACCCAAATGTCAACCTCACTTCCACGTACGTAGTACGTACGTACATCCTAGGCCGACTTTTGCAGACTAACGAAGCTCTGTTTTATGGGCCTGAAACCAGCGAAATCTTCTGTAGAACTTGTGTTGTGTCGTCCACGTAGTTATGTTTATGATTGTCCCTTCCAACATCTCATCGAATCACTATTCATCTTCATCTTA
This sequence comes from Lepisma saccharinum, assembly GCF_977018435.1. Taxonomy (NCBI): domain Eukaryota; kingdom Metazoa; phylum Arthropoda; class Insecta; order Zygentoma; family Lepismatidae; genus Lepisma; species Lepisma saccharinum. Next base: position 28,662,319 of record NC_139231.1, on the reverse strand, counting down.
GCGATTAGTCAAAAGTGGTAAAAATGCGAAGCAAAATAAATTAAATCAATCCAATCAATCAACTACCATAGTTAGGCCTACACGCGCATGCGCATCCTGTTGATCAATATATTCCCTGTGCACTTTATCTTGCCATGAAGTCACATAGAAAGTGTGGACGTAGGCCATCTCGATCTATGCCATAGAGCGGATGATAGGATCAGCACCATGCTCCTGCCCCCCCTCAGGATTGCCTCCAGGGAAAATGTTGTAGAGGCTGGATGAACCCCACAGCCGTCTTATTCATGGAGATAGTCGAGAAAATTCCAACCTGGGATTAACCATCCCGGAAATCAAATCCGGGTCTCCGCCTTGGCAGTCAGAGGTCCCATCCACTTGGACACCACTGTCCTATATATGGTACTCTTTCATAAAACGCTACGACGCCAAGGGTCCCGGGTTCGAATCCCGCTCGGGCTTGGCTTGGTTATTTGTGAATGTCCATTCATCCATTTCATCACTCATCCCCATCTTCGCAAATTAGCCAAGAGGCACAAAACGCGAAGTAAAATACATTAAATAAATAAATCAATCAATCTTTCTTAAAAACGCGCTTTCTTCTCTAACACTATGTCGTATAGCGCTAAGTGAACTATTGAAGCAAAAATCTGGGGATTGTGTTCGATAAACTCTTATATTGGGGGTACAAGTCGAATTCATTGTGAAAAATTTTATGGGAAAATGTATATCTTTGAACAGGGTAAACGAATTTAGCAGTACTTTGGCAGTATCATTTATACAACATAATATTGATGTACTTATTTTCATTTTTAGCAAACTTGTTACAATTTGTTTTCACTTTTGCAAAGGAAGATAGAAAGACATTCGATGGAATGAAAGAGAATTCGACATAGAAGTAGTTGAATGATATCAACCGAATTGCATACTTTGTAAATGCATTGTATAAAAAAGAAAAATGTCGCATTTTTAAGTGAGTCGAGTGTAATATTTAAAACATACACTGGACGTTAATGTGAAAGAGCGCATTATCGGGTCCTTAGCGAAGGGTAGGCAAGGGGGCTGAAGCCTTGGGCGCTATTGTAACGATTGATAAATTTTGGTAAATTTCTTTGTTATTCAAATTACTTTTCGATAGCCCTCGTATAAATTCTTTTGTAGTCTAATCTTTTTGAATGTATATTTTATCCTTGTTAAAATTGTAACGCAGTTTCTGCCAAGCGAAAAAGAACGCAAAGCAAGTTGAAGCTTGCATTCTTTTTCTTTCTTATCAACAATGGGTTCTTTTTCGTTCGGCGCTGCGCGGTTTTGTAAGTTTTGCTGCATTGTGTTTCTCGATATGCTTTTTCAACGGGGTAATTGTTTAGGCTAAAAATAACTTTACATATGTCTAAATCTTTTGTTCAGGGAATAGAATTGCGCAATCCCGCGAGTATAAATACCAGCCGTTTCGCTGGCAAAATAATCAGTTGATCAGTATATTCCGGAATCTTTAGGTGATTAAATCGCTTGTCGAGGTTCAGGGCTGGGAGAATGCGGGCGTTGTGTGGGGAGTGGCTGGTCAGCTCTCCCTTCCACAATGTCCGAGGTTTTCCGTAAGTCACCTTTCAGGATTTGTGCTGGTCAGCATGATCCTTAAAGGGGATTTAGCGGGCATATAAATAATTTGATTCATATATAAATATTTAATCTTAATAATTTAAAATTTTGATTCTTAAATTCTGTCGGAGTTGTCACTGGTCAGTGTGGCTCCGATGTAAATTCAAGTTAAATAAATTAGGCTCATCAAAGATATACATCCTTCTCGTCGAGTATTTTTTTTATTCTAAATCATTCTGAATTATCCTGGTCAGGAGGTTCAATTAAATAAATTTGATTCTCTTTTTAGTTTAATCCGAGAGCATACCTCTGGTCAGAGGGTGCCTTTTAAATCTGATAGCTTATATAGTTTACATGTCCGTTTTTAAAGTCTGAGTATCCGGAACGTTGTGGAAAGTTTATGGTTTTTCTTACTTAGGTTTATATTAGATGTAATTTTGAAACAGCTATAATAGGTGACCGGTCGAGTATATGTTTTTCTAGAAATTCATTTTATGAAAAAGTCTATTGTTTTGCTTTTGCAATGTGAGTAGCCAAAAAGGGTAGACATAGAGTCCCCTATTATGTTAAGGAATTCCACGTGGACATTTGTAATTTGTGGCCGAGATATGGCTTTGATATTGGGTAGAGAAAGGCTCCCCTTATATTTTGTTATGAATGTTTTTGTAGGTTGACCCTGAAGATGGTGGTTTACCTCATGAGTTCTAGAGAACATAATGCAGATGTGAAAATATGACAGAAGCCCGAATAGAAATTTACGGAAAGATGTTATGCAAATTTTTTCTTTGGTTTTGGTTAATAGTAATATTGCCGACCTTTAGTTAATAATTTGTCACCCGTTATTTGAAACCAAGTTAAAGCTGTGTTAGTTCTATGATGGGATATGGACATGTTATATAAGAGAGTGTTCTCTGGGTTTTATGTTTACTCTATAGAAAGTTTTGACTATATTATGGAAGTCGTTATGATCTAAATTTTATCTCGGCATTGTTGTAGTTTTCCTTTGGAGCAGAAGTTTGTATATTTTTCTTTTAACTTAACTATGTTTGAATTTGTGAATAAGTTGATTAAGGTTTAGACGGAGAACCTTCTCTCATGTTAATTTTGGAAAGTTTATTGGAAATTTGAGATGTAAATAAATTTGTAATCGTTAATGGGTATTTATAATAATCCTTAGCGCGACAGCCCATGAAGGGCCTTGGCTTACCTACCGACTGCCGGTCTCCCTCCCACACTTTCCTTCGTCACCTCTAAGCGTGAAGATCTGCAACCAGTATTGGAATAGTCGGGGGGTCAGCCCGACGTATCCCCAGCCGTTATAGTAGGTCGTCTCGACCGGATTACGCTCACTCACTCGGAGCTCCCCAATTTCCTCACGATGGTGGGTTGCCACCGGCCCTATACGTAGGCCGAATAAATTCCGACCAGAGCCGGATTCGAACCTACGCCGTCCCGCAGCGAACGATCTCAAGACGAGTGAACGCCTTAACCCGCTCGACTACGGAGGAGGACTAATGGGTATTTCCTTATAGTAAATTTTGTTTATAAGTACAAATTAACTGGCCTCCTTTTGGTTTGATGAGGTGTCCCGCCGTCACTGGTCAGTGAGGCGGAGGCTTTATCAATCCATAAGGTGTCAGTTTGGATTATGCTGATTTCGCTCGCGACTCGCATGCGTATCCTCACTGGTCAGTGGGATGCGGGTGCGATCACGATGGAAGTTTAAGCGTAAGGAAGGTTACCTACTTTAGAGTTAAGGTTCTTGGTTAAGTAAACACATATATATTTTTTTATTATTCAAAAGCAGACCCTTACCCGAACTTTGGGATGCGGGCTCTCATTCTCCGCAGAAACTGAGAATTAGTCGTGGCATATATTATAACAGAAAGATAATTGGTAGGCAGCGACGCCCGGTCTTGGTCTTTCGAGGGGACCTAGCCGGTGTGTCGTGTGCTAGGCAACGTGCGCCAACCAAGCTTAACTTTGCACTATGCACAGCTTAAAAAAAATGTGCGTAAAAATTAACATTTGACAGAGGTAAGGCGAGAACGAAAGCATATAAGATATTCCTTGACCATTGTTTAAATTGAACATTTTCAAGTTATTAAGTAACCCCTAAATACTTCATTTTGGGGGGGGGGTTACCACGTGAAAATACATGGCACTTTACAATTCGGCACATGACGCTCCCTGTTCTACCACTTCACGAAATGATCTCTATCACAAGTCCATTTTGATTTATGAGGTTGACACGAAGTCACACACACACCCTGTATATAGATATATATTTTACGTTATACATACTTACTGACATTCTCAACCTGTCCCGAAATGTTTTTCTCTGGATCCCTTTCCGAAAAGTTAAATCATAGATCCGCCACGCCCCGCGCGCACACACACACGCACAAAGACAGAAAAACAAATGCCAGTGGGAACAGTGCATTTGTACAGCATGGCTGCATTTATACAGGATAAAAAGGCCGTTTTTGAAGGCTCGTAGCGTCGAGACGAAGGTTAAAGAGAAAAACCTTACCATGATAAGGTACTGGCACGGTAACAACCATGAAAAGTTGTTTCTCATGATGTTCTCTACAGCTTCGGCCGCGCACGCAAAGCCTAACTCGCTACTCGAGTGGATGAATCTAAGCCCGAAAGAAGTATGTACAAATAAGAGCAAAACTATGCTGTGCAGAGGCGCAACTACGAATTTTTGTCTTGGGGTTCAAGTACCAGGATAAACGTACCAATAATAATATTAATAATAATACTGTTATTATTATGATTATAATTAGTAGTAGTAGTAGTATCAAACACGTTCTTATTATCGTAAATTACCCAAGTAAAGGGGTAGAAGTCGGTGCTAAAGCATTTGTGTTGGAACAAACGATTTGAATTTTTGTTTTTCATAACGTTCAATTTTACATTAGTAATGGAAAACAAGCACACGAACTGTATTTTTGAAAGACAGAAAATGCATGACGAATATAAATCCTTTTACATATAACATGTATAGCTTTCATGTGCAAGATGAAAATACACATGCAACATGCTAACACTAAATTGTGAACGCATTCAAAGTTTCTTTAATACATAAATGTATGTACAACATATATTATTTAAATACATTATATAAGCAATTCATCCATCTCATAATAAACCAACAGCAAAATTTATTAAATTGTCTCTCAAATGTTCACGTTCCTTTTTCCTCAAAACAATTATTCATGCATTTAAGACAAAATCAGTGAAGATAAATTTTTCTTCTCTCTCTCTGGTAATTAACAATGCATTACAGAAAATAAACACATGCTGCGAGCGAAGCGATCAAGAAAATTTTTAGATCCAATTTTTTGCAAACTTAGAACAATATTGATTTAATAGGGTCCAAATAATTTCAGGTGGCGTCATGGCATTCTCTCAATTACGTACAACATATTTCATTTTGATCGTTCGGTGCCCAGGCCTGACTCCTGCCGCCCCCTAGGTACGACTCTGAGCTTGATGAGACTACAAGAAAAGCAGGTATTGCTAGCGAAGCGAGCAAGATAATTTTACGAAATGTGTTTCTATTTGCATAAAATTTGAAATCGAGGAGGGTAATTGCCCTCTGTGCCCCCGGCAGGTGCCCTTGGCCTTCAATGTTTGGCCCCCCTTGTCCCCTAGAATTGATTTCCGTCAAAGGTTGTGGGGTAGTTATCCTTCCTCTTTGTTTGCGCCATTCTTTCACTGGCATGTTTTCTGTTTTCTATTTTACCGTTCACTTAAGACTTGTGGTATTGGTTGTCACGGGTACAACAGACCCTTTCGAAATGGAACAATTGTGATTTTTACTGAACCTGCTTGCCTACGTTTGTTCCTGAACTTGTCCAGTTTACGTATGTGCACTTGTGTTGATGGTCTCAAGTAACGTGAGCGGACTGTATTCAGCGTTGTAGGCGACTCACTGTAAATGTTTATTCATTAATCTCGTAACTAATGGCTCCTTAAATAAATTTGCATGGTGTAAATAGAATCCCTCGTTCACGTCATTCCCTTTCCTAATCGTTTAATTTTAGATGCCAACTTCGCATCTAAAAGTAAGCATTATCGCCTGGAAACGGCGTCTAATACCAATAATTTATCATCAATGAATCTAGCGAGCGACGTTAAAAAAATTATCATCCGCCCTTCACAAGAAAATGTCGTTAATGTGTTATTGAAAACAATTCCCTCAAAAACTCATTTTCCCATTCCCCAACCTGACAACATGTTTGTCACAGAAGAGTGAGAATTGCCCAGGGTATTTTTTCAAGTTAAGGACAAACACAGTGCATTTACCTAAGCAGGGGCATCACCACCGAGACAGGGTGGGTTCTGACTTTAGCCCACCCAAAATAGCAAAAATCCGCCACACACAACTGTTCCCAATTTAATTCTTTTGGAGCTCTCTTGCTCCTAAAATTTCGAAATGCTCCAAGGAACATTTTGGCTCCACAAGGCTAAATTTAGCTCTAAATCTAGCCCTTTTAGTATTAAATTGTCAATGTACAAGCCAAATTAATTTTTCTTCTTCTACACAACAATCGTTTTTACGTCCACAAACACAAACCCACTCCGCTATTGAAGGTGGTGATGCCCCCAGATCTAGACGTTGAAATAAAAGAAAATGTCATCACTCAACATTAAAAGCTAATGGTGATAGGAACCGCTCGATACCTAAAATTACCACAGGAGGCAGTTTATTGCCCCTTCGAAAATCTACCTCCTCCTTGAAGATCAATTTTACTCCATTTATGCAACACTGCCACACACCTAGTAACACTGCATTTGGAGAAAGAAACCGAAAAAGGAAACAGGGAGACAAAGTGAAAAGAGAGAACGATAAACAAAAGAAGAGAACTTGATATTGAAAACAAATAAAGAAGGAGAAACAGATGTAGAAAGAAAGAGAGAATATAGGAAAAAGAAGAGGACAGAGAAAGAAAACAGAGAAACAGAGGAAGGAAGCAATAGGGGAAGAAAGAAGCAATAAAAAGACTGATTTTGCAGACTATCGAGGTTCTGGCGTCTGAACCCGCAGCCAGTATATATAATTCTCTGTTCGGCCTATGTTGTGTCCTGTTCAAGTGTGTTTGTGATTGTCCTTTCATCTATTTCACTTTATCACAATTCAAACACGTCTTTGCGATTAGCCGAAAGTGGAAGAAAAGTGAAGTAACATCAAATCAATCAATCTAAATCGAAACTAAACTAAATAAGTTGTTCCGGCAAGAAGAGCAGCACAACAGTGTTAAACACTTAAATTGTCACCTCAATAATCAACTTAACACTCCCATTTTAAAATTGTTACTATTATAATAATTATAATTACTTTATTCTTCAAGATAATACTGTATAATATATTTTTTCTTTACTTTTATTCACTCGTAATTTTTTTTTTACATTTCTATGTCATTTTGAAATTATGATTAGTATTATATTATGATTACTAATGTTAAAACGGGTATATCCTTAAATGTAGGTGTATTTGAAATTCTTCCAATTTTTTCATCATTGCCGTTGCTTCTTTTTATCTGCATTCATTACAAGTCTCAGGTGCAGGAGTAGCTTATGGCTGAACCCTTCAAGCTAAATAAAAACATTGTAATAATAATAATTATTAATAATATTGATAATATTTCCTGTTTACACATCAACCTAACAATAGGCGGAATCCCAATTCGTACATTGCTTTAGACCGCAACCAGAGGCGTGTGCAGGCAAATTTATTTAGGGGTGACTTAAGGCGAGTTTCAATTGTCTATCTGGACAGTGCAATTTCATGTTGTTAGTTATTAAGCATGTGAAGAAGAAATTCGTTATCACTTTAGCACATATCATTGTGACGATGTTTATATTATTTAATTAAGAAAATAAACAATTGAAAATCAATATTGGTGCAGAATAAAAAATCGAACGAATGTAATGCAATATATGGCTATGTCTCTACATGTAATATCTACTGAATCCCTCTCATTAAATAAATCTGTCGGTTGTTTATCCACGTTATCTAATCCTCATTACTTCATAAAATGAAGACTAAAAGTGGTAAACGTTGTAAGTGCCAAAAGCGAAAGTGTTGGCACATCAGCCCGTAAGAACGTTCACACTAGTGACC